>NC_074689.1:36223544-36376596 GCF_029448725.1 Salvelinus fontinalis
CTCACCCCACCCCACCTCACCCCTCCCCCACCCCTCAACTCTCCTCCCCTCCCCTCCATTCACCTCTCACCTCACCTCACCCCTCCCCCACCCCTCAACTCCCCTCCCCTCCATTCACCTCTCACCTCACCTCACCTCCCCCCTCCCCCACCCCTCAACTCCCCTCCCCTCCATTAACCTCTCACCCCACCTCACCTCACACCTCCCCCACCCTTCAACTCTCCTCCCCTCCATTCACCTCTCACCTCACCTCACCCCACCCCACCTCACCTCACCCCTCTCCCACCCCTCAACTCTCCTCCCCTCCCCTCCATTCACCTCTCAACTCACCCCACCTCACCCCTCCCCCACCCCTCAACTCTCCTCTCCTCCCCTCCATTCACCTCTCACCTCACCCCACCTCACCTCACCCACCCCTCAACTCTCCTCCCCTCCCCTCCATTCACCTCTCAACTCACCCCACCTCACCTCACCCACCCCTCAACTCTCCTCTCCTCCCCTCCATTCACCTCTCACCCCACCTCACCTCACCTCACCCACCCCTCAACTCTCCTCTCCTCCCCTCCATTCACCTCTCACCCCACCTCACCTCACCTCACCCCTCTCAACTATATCCTTGTCTTTTTCCTCTCCTTCTGCTTTCTCTCATTCCACTTACCCGCCTCCCACCCAGTGAATAGTCACCCTCTTCCGTGATTGGAGGACCTTAGTCAGCATTTGTTCTTGCTGCCAGTTTATTCCTTCCATCGTCATTCATGCACCAGCTAGAGTCATCGGCTATTTCAGGACACGAAGGGTTGTTTGGTTGAAGATGAGGAAGTAATCCCTTCCCGTTGGGCTGTGGGCGGCTGTACATCAACACTGGGTTTTCCAGGTTGGATTGTTATATTATTAGTAGGAGCAACAAGAAACTATGTCAGTAAAGAATTGGCATGATCGTACTATATAAAAAAGAAATGTTTTAAAATGAACAAAACAGTGAAAAAAAAGAGGAAACTATTGGTTCTTTGTGGAGAACAAGCTTAAAACAAGGTTCCGGATGTCTGCTGGAACTATGTCTCTCAAGTGGGTTTTAAAGATAAGTGATATCACAAATGATTGAGACCACTTTGTGTGTGTGTGTGTGTGTCTGTCCCAACGCCATAACGGATCCCGGGGTGGAGGAAGTTTATGAGAATCATGGGATGTTCCCATGGTGACCACTGCTACCTCCCGATATTGATTTACACCTCAGCTGATTCCTCAGTCGGCGAGCTGGGGGAGTCATGTGAGAGTCGAAGAGCAGGGGACAGAATTGACACATGCTGTTCTGGACAAGTCAGGTGGAGAGAGAGAAGGAAGAGAGAGAATCTCCAGACATGGTGCAGACAGCTGGTTTCACTTCAGTAACTGACAGAGGGTTTCAGGGCTTTGGCTGCATGGCTGGATGAGATGATGTCCACAATAAAACATCAGCTAATCCATGGACGGAAAGAACTCTAACAGACCTATCAGGGTTGAGCTGGGTGGACACACCAGACCTGTAGACCTATCAGAGTTGAGCTGGGTGGACACACCAGACCTGTAGACCTATCAGGGTTGAGCTGGGTGGACACACCAGACCTGTAGACCTATCAGGGTTGAGCTGGGTGGACACACCAGACCTGTAGACCTATCAGGATGGGGCTGGGTGGACACACCAGACCTGTAGACCTATCAGGGTTGAGCTGGGTGGACACACCAGACATGTAGACCTATCAGGGTTGAGCTGGGTGGACACAACAGACCTGTAGACCTATCAGGGTTGAGCAGGGTGGACACAACAGACCTATCAGGGTTGAGCTGGGTGGACACAACAGACCTGTAGACCTATCAGGGTTGAGCTGGGTGGACACACCAGACCTATAGACCTATCAGGGTTGAGCTGGGTGGACACACCAGACCTGTAGACCTATCAGGGTTGAGCTGGGTAGACACAACAGACCTATAGACCTATCAGGGTTGAGCTGGGTGGACACACCAGACCTGTAGACCTATCAGGGTTGAGCTGGGTGAACACAACAGACCTGTAGACCTATCAGGGTTGAGCTGGGTGGACACACCAGACCTGTAGACCTATCAGAGTTGAGCTGGGTGGACACACCAGACCTGTAGACCTATCAGGGTTGAGCTGGGTGCGGGGAACAGCATGGGGAACATTAACAGACAAACATGCCCGTGTGTGTGTGTGTGTGTGTGTGTGTGTGTGTGTGTGTGTGTGTGTGTGTGTGTGTGTGTGTGTGTGTGTGTGTGTGTGTGTGTGTGTGTGTGTGTGTGTGTGTGTGTGTGTGTTCGTGGTTAGCTCGACAGGATCAAATGTACCAATGGTTTATAATAGAGCTAAACCATACATGATTCATGATTATATTTGGACAGAGAGAGAGAGAAAATAGACATGGCCAGATGTTTCAGCAAACTTGCAGAGTCTGTGTTCCTCAGAGAGATACCTCACACACACACACACACACCACAGAACACACACACACACACACACACAAACACACACACACACACACACACCACAGAACACGCACACCACAGAACACGCACACCACAGAACACACACACACACACACACCACACAACACACACACACACACACACACACACACACACACACACACACACACACACACACACACACCACAGAACACACACACCACAGAACACACACACACACACACACACACACACACACACACACACACACACACACACACACACACACACACACACCACAGAACACACACACACACACACCACAGAACACGCACACCACAGAACACACACACACACACACCACAGAACACACACACACACACACACACACACACACACACACACACACCACAGAACACACACACACACACACACGCACACCACAGAACACACACACACACACACACACACCACAGAACACACACACCACAGAACACACACACCACAGAACACACACACACACACACACACACACACACACACACACACACACACACACACACACACACACACACACACACACACACACACACACACACACACACACACACACACACACCACAGAACACACACACACACCACAGAACACACACACACACACACCACAGAACACACACACCACAGAACACACACACCACAGAACACACACACACACACACACACACACACACACACACACACACACACACACACACACACACACACACACACACACACACACACACACACACACACACACACACACACACACCACAGAACACGCAAAATGACTCTCAGTTCCCATTACACACTTTAGAATACTACAGTACATGTCTTATTTCTGGTAGTAAAATGATTCCAACTCTACACTCTCCCACAGACCACAGGTGAAGATAGCCGAGGCAGAACTATCAACCTATGTCACACCTCTCACTGTGGGAGAATCACAATGGCTATTTCTTTGATTCCTCACGTCCTCTCTCCTAGCCTCCTTATCAAAACCCATTGGATGACAAAGTCAGAGGTCCCTTCCCGCTTCTCAGCAAATGGGTTTTGAAAAGCAAGCAAAGATAGAGGACCCGAGAACCCGTGTCTGGCTTCTGTCCACTGTACCAAGCACATCTATAGGTGGAGTGAGTCAAACCATAGCTGTTCCGGTAAGGTGAGGACAGACCACTCAAAAGACAAACCCGTGTCGGGCTTCTGTCTGTTTCTCAGGGCAGTGTAAGCCAGAACATCTGAAAGCATTCATCTGTGACGCGAGCCAACATGGCTGTCCAGGAGCCCTGGGAGAGGCCCGTTTCTCAGGGGAAGTTAGTATAACTCGACACATCATTTTAAGAGCTTCCATCTGACGAGTTAGCCAAAACGTCCGGTCAAGGAGTCCTCGACGGATCAGGTTCTGGCAGTAAACGTAGCGATTCTGTGGAAAAACAGGATTAATCCGGTGAATCTTAACACCCGTTCTCCAGAAAACACATTCAACACAGCCGGGGGCCGGAAGAGACCAGACAACTATGTGTGAGAAAACTCAGGCAGATCGACATTCCCATCAGAGGAAAAACAGCATTTTCAAAGAGTCAGGACAACATGCCAAGGTCGACCATTTTGTTTGGACACAGCCTATAAGAGATTCTGCACCAAAACAACTACTTTGATTTTGCCCATCTAGCCTTGGCATGTCGCCTAATAAATCAAGTCAATTGAAGACTGGAGTCTCGAATTTAAGTACAGAATGGAACCTATCCGTTTTGCAGGACTTCTATTATAAAATATAGAGTCTGGGTAAAATGACCCACTTTACACAATTGCACCACATTGACATTCAAAAGAACAATTTCAAAATATTATTACGAGAATGGTCTCTGGTTGTGTACAGTTTGCTACAGCAGGAAGATAATCCCGTAGCAACAGGAAATGGATTTATGTGGATTATAATTCATGGACATTTTTGTTGGGGTTGATACATTTTTCGTACGGGAAAAATTAAATCTGTTGATTCACCTGGCTCACTGAATCACCAATACACTGTGTGTTGACAAGCAGCACCTGACTCACTGAATCACCAATACACTGTGTGTAGACCAGCAGCACCTGGCTCACTGAATCACCAGTAGACTGTGTGTTGACAAGCAACACCTGGCTCACTGAATCACCAGTAGACTGTGTGTAGACAAGCAGCACCTGGCTCACTGAATCACCAGTACACTGTGTGTAGACAAGCAACACCTGACTCACTGAATCAACAATACACTGTGTGTTGACAAGCAGCACCTGACTCACTGAATCACCAATACACTGTGTGTAGACAAGCAGCACCTGGCTCACTGAATCAACAATACACTGTGTGTAGACAAGCAGCACCTGACTCACTGAATCACCAGTACACTGTGTGTAGACAAGCAACACCTGACTCACTGAATCAACAATACACTGTGTGTTGACAAGCAGCACCTGACTCACTGAATCACCAGTAGACTGTGTGCAGACAAGCAGCACCTGGCTCACTGAATCAACAATACACTGTGTGTAGACAAGCAGCACCTGACTCACTGAATCACCAGTACACTGTGTGTAGACAAGCAGCACCTGGCTCACTGAATCACCAGTAGACTGTGTGTAGACAAGCAGCACCTGGCTCACTGAATCACCAGTAGACTGTGTGTAGACAAGCAGCACCTGGCTCACTGAATCACCAGTAGACTGTGTGTAGACAAGCAGCACCTCGCTCACTGAATCACCAGTAGACTGTGTGTAGACCAGCAGCACCTGACTCACTGAATCACCAGTAGACTTCAGGGATCAACCCCTGAAACAGAGCACTGAATCACCAGTAGACTTCAGGGATCAACCCCTGAAACAGAGCACTGAATCACCAGTAGACTTCAGGGATCAACCCCTGAAACAGAGCACTGAATCACCAGTAGACTGTGTGTAGACCAGCAACACCTGGCTCACTGAATCACCAGTAGACTGTGTGTAGACCAGCAACACCTGGCTCACTGAATCACCAGTAGACTGTGTGTAGACCAGCAACACCTGGCTCACTGAATCACCAGTAGACTGTGTGTAGACCAGCAACACCTGGCTCACTGAATCACCAGTAGACTTCAGGGATCGACCCCTGAAACAGAGCACTGAAATGCAGTGTCATCTCAGACTGGTTATAAACATCTGTGACTCAAACAGCTAATCTGTCAGGAAGCAGATGATAATTTCTGAGAGTGACACACGTACGCAGCAGAGCCTCAGCCAATAGTTTTTAGCTATCTGCCTTTGGTGATGCTTCTGGGATATTTGTGCCCCGCCCCATAAACTAATCCAGGGGAAATGACTGGCTCTCTTCTAAAAGGGAAGGTCCCACTGGTGTTCATGGAGCTACGGGGGAACAGAGGAAAATATGATTGGATCTAATTGGAGATAGTTTGTTAGGTGGAGAGGAATGCTTTGGCAAGGATGACTATTCCAACCCCACCCTGTGCAGTTACAAACTTAGAAAGAGAAAGACATGCACGAGAGGCCCCAGCTGCATACACACACTCACACTCACACTCACACTCACACTCACACACACACTCACACTCACACACACACACACACACACACCAGGAACACACACCACTCTGTCTCCTCAGCACCTTCACTACACCACTCTGTGTCCTCAGCCCCTTCACTACACCACTGTGTCTCCTCAGCCCCTTCACTACACCACTCTGTCTCCTCAGCCCCTTCACTACACCACTCTGTCTCCTCAGCCCCTTCACTACACCACTCTGTCTCCTCAGCCCCTTCACTACACCACTCTGTCTCCTCAGCCCCTTCACTACACCACTCTGTCTCCTCAGCCCCTTCACTACACCACTCTGTCTCCTCAGCCCCTTCACTACACCACTCTGTGTCCTCAGCCCCTTCACTACACCACTCTGTCTCCTCAGCCCCTTCACTACACCACTCTGTCTCCTCAGCCCCTTCACGACACAACTCTGTGTCCTCAGCCCCTTCACTACACCACTCTGTCTCCTCAGCCCCTTCACTACACCACTCTGTCTCCTCAGCCCCTTCACTACACCACTCTGTCTCCTCAGCCCCTTCACTACACCACTCTGTGTCCTCAGCCCCTTCACTACACCACTCTGTGTCCTCAGCCCCTTCACTACACCACTCTGTGTCTCCTCAGCCCCTTCACTACACCACTCTGTGCCCTCAGCCCCTTCACTACACCACTCTGTGCCCTCAGCCCCTTCACTACACCACTCTGTCTCCTCAGCCCCTTCACTACACCACTCTGTGTCCTCAGCGCCTTCACTACACCACTCTGTCTCCTCAGCCCCTTCACTACACCACTCTGTGTCCCCAGCCCTTTCACTACACCACTCTGTGTCCTCAGCCCCTTCACTACACCACTCTGTCTCCTCAGCCCCTTCACTACACCACTCTGTCTCCTCAGCCCCTTCACTACACCACTCTGTGTCCTCAGCGCCTTCACTACACCACTCTGTCTCCTCAGCCCCTTCACTACACCACTCTGTCTCCTCAGCCCCTTCACTACACCACTCTGTGTCCCCAGCCCCTTCACTACACCACTCTGTCTCCTCAGCCCCTTCACTACACCACTATGTCTCCTCAGCCCCTTCACTACACCACTCTGTGTCCTCAGCCCCTTCACTACACCACTCTGTCTCCTCAGCCCCTTCACTACACCACTTTGTGTCCTCAGCCCCTTCACTACACCACTCTGTCTCCTCAGCCCCTTCACTACACCACTCTGTCTCCTCAGCCCCTTCACTACACCACTCTGTCTCCTCAGCCCCTTCACTACACCACTCTGTGTCCTCAGCCCCTTCACTACACCACTCTGTCTCCTCAGCCCCTTCACTACACCACTCTGTCTCCTCAGCCCCTTCACTACACCACTCTGTGTCCTCAGCCCCTT
Source organism: Salvelinus fontinalis (assembly GCF_029448725.1). Taxonomy (NCBI): domain Eukaryota; kingdom Metazoa; phylum Chordata; class Actinopteri; order Salmoniformes; family Salmonidae; genus Salvelinus; species Salvelinus fontinalis. The sequence goes on from NC_074689.1 coordinate 36,230,974, forward strand.
CACTACACCACTCTGTGTCCTCAGCCCCTTCACTACACCACTCTGTGTCCTCAGCCCCTTCACTACACCACTCTGTGTCTCCTCAGCCCCTTCACTACACCACTCTGTGCCCTCAGCCCCTTCACTACACCACTCTGTGCCCTCAGCCCCTTCACTACACCACTCTGTCTCCTCAGCCCCTTCACTACACCACTCTGTGTCCTCAGCCCCTTCACTACACCACTCTGTGTCCCCAGCCCCTTCACTACACCACTCTGTCTCCTCAGCCCCTTCACTACACCACTCTGTCTCCTCAGCCCCTTCACTACACCACTCTGTGTCCTCAGCCCCTTCACTACACCACTCTGTGTCCTCAGCCCCTTCACTACACCACTCTGTCTCCTCAGCCCATTCACTACACCACTCTGTCTCCTCAGCCCCTTCACTACACCACTCTGTCTCCTCAGCCCCTTCACTACACCACTCTGTGTCCTCAGCCCCTTCACTACACCACTCTGTCTCCTCAGCCCATTCACTACACCACTCTGTCTCCTCAGCCCCTTCACTACACCACTCTGTCTCCTCAGCCCCTTCACTACACCACTCTGTCTCCTCAGCCCCTTCACGACACAACTCTGTGTCCTCAGCCCCTTCACTACACCACTCTGTCTCCTCAGCCCCTTCACTACACCACTCTGTCTCCTCAGCCCCTTCACTACACCACTCTGTCTCCTCAGCCCCTTCACTACACCACTCTGTGTCCTCAGCCCCTTCACTACACCACTCTGTGTCCTCAGCCCCTTCACTACACCACTCTGTGTCTCCTCAGCCCCTTCACTACACCACTCTGTGCCCTCAGCCCCTTCACTACACCACTCTGTGCCCTCAGCCCCTTCACTACACCACTCTGTCTCCTCAGCCCCTTCACTACACCACTCTGTGTCCTCAGCGCCTTCACTACACCACTCTGTCTCCTCAGCCCCTTCACTACACCACTCTGTGTCCCCAGCCCTTTCACTACACCACTCTGTGTCCTCAGCCCCTTCACTACACCACTCTGTCTCCTCAGCCCCTTCACTACACCACTCTGTCTCCTCAGCCCCTTCACTACACCACTCTGTGTCCTCAGCGCCTTCACTACACCACTCTGTCTCCTCAGCCCCTTCACTACACCACTCTGTCTCCTCAGCCCCTTCACTACACCACTCTGTGTCCCCAGCCCCTTCACTACACCACTCTGTCTCCTCAGCCCCTTCACTACACCACTATGTCTCCTCAGCCCCTTCACTACACCACTCTGTGTCCTCAGCCCCTTCACTACACCACTCTGTCTCCTCAGCCCCTTCACTACACCACTTTGTGTCCTCAGCCCCTTCACTACACCACTCTGTCTCCTCAGCCCCTTCACTACACCACTCTGTCTCCTCAGCCCCTTCACTACACCACTCTGTCTCCTCAGCCCCTTCACTACACCACTCTGTGTCCTCAGCCCCTTCACTACACCACTCTGTCTCCTCAGCCCCTTCACTACACCACTCTGTCTCCTCAGCCCCTTCACTACACCACTCTGTGTCCTCAGCCCCTTCACTACACCACTCTGTGTCCTCAGCCCCTTCACTACACCACTCTGTGTCCTCAGCCCCTTCACTACACCACTCTGTGTCTCCTCAGCCCCTTCACTACACCACTCTGTGCCCTCAGCCCCTTCACTACACCACTCTGTGCCCTCAGCCCCTTCACTACACCACTCTGTCTCCTCAGCCCCTTCACTACACCACTCTGTGTCCTCAGCCCCTTCACTACACCACTCTGTGTCCCCAGCCCCTTCACTACACCACTCTGTCTCCTCAGCCCCTTCACTACACCACTCTGTCTCCTCAGCCCCTTCACTACACCACTCTGTGTCCTCAGCCCCTTCACTACACCACTCTGTGTCCTCAGCCCCTTCACTACACCACTCTGTCTCCTCAGCCCATTCACTACACCACTCTGTCTCCTCAGCCCCTTCACTACACCACTCTGTCTCCTCAGCCCCTTCACTACACCACTCTGTGTCCTCAGCCCCTTCACTACACCACTCTGTGTCCCCAGCCCCTTCACTACACCACTCTGTCTCCTCAGCCCCTTCACTACACCACTCTGTCTCCTCAGCCCCTTCACTACACCACTCTGTGTCCTCAGCCCCTTCACTACACCACTCTGTCTCCTCAGCCCCTTCACTACACCACTCTGTCTCCTCAGCCCATTCACTACACCACTCTGTCTCCTCAGCCCATTCACTACACCACTCTGTCTCCTCAGCCCCTTCACTACACCACTCTGTCTCCTCAGCCCCTTCACTACACCACTCTGTGTCCCCAGCCCCTTCACTACACCACTCTGTCTCCTCAGCCCCTTCACTACACCACTCTGTCTCCTCAGCCCCTTCACTACACCACTCTGTGTCCTCAGCCCCTTCACTACACCACTCTGTGTCCTCAGCCCCTTCACTACACCACTCTGTGTCCTCAGCCCCTTCACTACACCACTCTGTCTCCTCAGCCCCTTCACTACACCACTCTGTGTCCTCAGCCCCTTCACTACACCACTCTGTCTCCTCAGCCCCTTCACTACACCACTCTGTCTCCTCAGCCCCTTCACTACACCACTCTGTGTCCTCAGCCCCTTCACTACACCACTCTGTCTCCTCAGCCCCTTCACTACACCACTCTGTGTCCTCAGCCCCTTCACTACACCACTCTGTGTCCTCAGCCCCTTCACTACACCACTCTGTGTCTCCTCAGCCCCTTCACTACACCACTCTGTGCCCTCAGCCCCTTCACTACACCACTCTGTGCCCTCAGCCCCTTCACTACACCACTCTGTCTCCTCAGCCCCTTCACTACACCACTCTGTGTCCTCAGCCCCTTCACTACACCACTCTGTCTCCTCAGCCCCTTCACTACACCACTCTGTCTCCTCAGCCCCTTCACTACACCACTCTGTGTCCTCAGCGCCTTCACTACACCACTCTGTCTCCTCAGCCCCTTCACTACACCACTCTGTCTCCTCAGCCCCTTCACTACACCACTCTGTCTCCTCAGCCCCTTCACTACACCACTCTGTGTCCTCAGCCCCTTCACTACACCACTCTGTGTCCTCAGCCCCTTCACTACACCACTCTGTGTCCTCAGCCCCTTCACTACACCACTCTGTCTCCTCAGCCCCTTCACTACACCACTCTGTCTCCTCAGCCCCTTCACTACACCACTCTGTGTCCTCAGCCCCTTCACTACACCACTCTGTCTCCTCAGCCCCTTCACTACACCACTCTGTCTCCTCAGCCCCTTCACTACACCACTCTGTGTCCTCAGCCCCTTCACTACACCACTCTGTCTCCTCAGCCCCTTCACTACACCACTCTGTCTCCTCAGCCCCTTCAATACACCACTCTGTCTCCCCAGCCCCTTCACTACACCACTCTGTCTCCTCAGCCCCTTCACTACACCACTCTGTGTCCTCAGCCCCTTCACTACACCACTCTGTCTCCTCAGCCCCTTCACTACACCACTCTGTGTCCTCAGCCCCTTCACTACACCACTCTGTCTCCCCAGCCCCTTCATTACACCACTCTGTCTCCCCAGCCCCTTCATTACACCACTCTGTCTCCTCAGCCCCTTCACTACACCACTCTGTGTCCTCAGCCCCTTCACTACACCACTCTGTGTCCTCAACCTCTTCACTACACCACTCTGTCTCCTCAGCCCCTTCACTACACCACTCTATCTCCTCGGCCCCTTCACTACACCACTCTGTCTCCTCAGCCCCTTCACTACACCACTCTGTCTCCTCAGCCCCTTCACTACACCACTATATTGTCTCCTCAGCCCCTTCACTACACCACTCTGTGTCCATATATAGAGCACAGTGACCAAGACATTCATATATAGAGCACAGTGACCAAGACAGTCATATATAGAGCACAGTGACCAAGACAGTCATATATAGAGCACATTGACAGAGACAGTCATATATAGAGCACAGTGACCAAGACAGTCATATATAGAGCACAGTGACCAAGACAGTCATATATAAAGCACAGTGACCAAGACATTCATATATAGATGCTCTGCATCAGGCCCTACTGATTGTAGGAAACTAGGGAGCCACACAGACACCAGTCAGCAGACACTCCCTATTCCCTAACCATGGGACAACCGTCTCTAACCTTCCAGACGCCAGGCCTGGCCACAACACCCAGGATTGCTGGCATCAGGCCCCCCCTCCACCACCACAGTCCCATGGGAAAACTGGCATCAGCCCCCGCCTCCACCACCACAGTCCCATGGGAAAACTGGCATTAGCCCCCCCTCCACCGCCACAGTCCCATGGGAACACTGGCATCAGCCCACCCCCCCCCCCCCCCCCGCCACAGTCCCATGGGAAAACTGGCATCAGCCCCCCCCGCCACAGTCCCATGGGAAAACTGGCATCAGCCCCCCCTCCACCACCACAGTCCCATTGGAAAACTGTCATCAGCCCCCCCCCTCCACAGTCCCATGGGAAAACTGTCATCAGCCCCCCACCCTCCACCACCACAGTCCCATTGGAAAACTGGCATCAGCCCCCCCCCCTCCACCGCCCCATGGGAAAACTGGCATCAGCCCCCCCTCCACCGCCACAGTCCCATGGGAAAACTGGCATCAGCCCCCCCCCCCCCCCCCCCCCCGCCACAGTCCCATTGGAAAACTGTCATCAGCCCCCCCCCCTCCACCACCACAGTCCCATTGGAAAACTGGCATCAGCCCCCCCCCCCCTCCACCGCCACAGTCCCATGGGAAAACTGTCATCAGCCCCCCCCCCCTCCACATGGGAAAACTGGCCACAGCCCCCCCTCCAAAGTCCCAAGGGGAAACTGGCATCGGCAGAAATGACTGAGGGAATTATGGCAAGAATTAGAGTACTTCCTCTGCGGGGAGATCTCCAGGGAAATAAGGGATTTGTAGTGTTTTGAGAACACACACACACACACACACACACACACACACACACACACACACGCACACGCACACGCACACGCACACGCACACGCACACGCACACGCACACGCACACACACACACAGACGCACACGCACACGCACACGCACACACACAGACACACACACACACACACACACACACACACACACACACACACACACACACACACACACACACACACACACACACAGCAGCTTTTAAAGACATTGTAATGTGCTGCAGTCCTCCTAATTTCCCATCTACCACCAGCACGTGAGCTGGGCTAATCTCCCGTCCATCCACGTGCTGAGAGGGGGCCCTTTTTAAGAATGATCCATCTCTTTATTTTACCTTTATTTTAACTAGGCAAGTAAGTTAAGAACAAATTCTTATTTACAATGACGGCCTAGGAACAGTTGGTTGACTGCCTTGTTCAGGGGCAGAACGACAGATTTTTACCTTGTCAGCTCAGGGATTCGATCTTGCACCTTTCGGTTACTAGTCCAACGCTCTAACCACTAGGCTACCTGCCGCCTCTACGCTCTAACCACTAGGCTACCTGCCGCCTCTACGCTCTAACCACTAGGCTACCTGCCACCTCTACACTCTAACCACTAGGCTACCTGCCGCCTCTACGCTCTAACCACTAGGCTACCTGCCGCCTCTACGCTCTAACCACTAGGCTACCTGCCGCCTCTACGCTCTAACCACTAGGCTACCTGCCGCCTCTACACTCTAACCACTAGGCTACCTGCCACCTCTACACTCTAGCCACTAGGCTACCTGCCGCCTCTACACTCTAACCTCTAGGATACACAGACTGAGGCCCTAACTCTGTTATTAACACAGACTGAGGCCCTAACTCTCAGTTATTAACACAGACTGAGGCCCTAACTCTCAGTTATTAACACAGACTGAGGCCCTAACTCTCAGTTATTAACACAGACTGAGGCCCTAACTCTGTTATTAACACAGACTGAGGCCCTAACTCTCAGTTATTAACACAGACCGAGGCCCTAACTCTGTTATTAACACAGACCGAGGCCCTAACTCTGTTATTAACACAGACCGAGGCCCTAACTCTGTTATTAACACAGACTGAGGCCCTAACTCTCTGTTATTAACACAGACTGAGGCCCTAAACTCTCAGTTATTAACACAGACTGAGGCCCTAACTCTCAGTTATTAACACAGACTGAGGCCCTAACTCTCAGTTATTAACACAGACTGAGGCCCTAACTCTGTTATTAACATAGACTGAGGCCCTAACTCTGTTATTAACACAGACTGAGGCCCTAACTATGTTATTAACACAGGCCGCTGCCCTAACTCTCAGTTATTAACACAGACTGAGGCCCTAACTCTGTTATTAACACAGACTGAGGCCCTAACTCTGTTATTAACACAGACCGAGGTCCAAACTCTGTTATTAACACAGACTGAGGCCCTAACTCTCAGTTATTAACACAGACTGAGGCCCTAACTCTCAGTTATTAACACAGACTGAGGCCCTAACTCTCAGTTATTAACACAGACTGAGGCCCTAACTCTCAGTTATTAACACAGACTGAGGCCCTAACTCTCAGTTATTAACACAGACTGAGGCCCTAACTCTGTTATTAACAGACTGAGGCCCTAACTCTGTTATTAACACAGACTGAGGCCCTAACTCTGTTATTAACACAGACTGAGGCCCTAACTCTGTTATTAACACAGACTGAGGCCCTAACCCTGTTATTAACACAGACTGAGGCCCTAACTCTGTTATTAACACAGACTGAGGCCCTAACTCTGTTATTAACACAGACTGAGGCCCTAACTCTGTTATTAACACAGACTGAGGCCCTAACTCTGTGATTAACACAGACTGAGGCCCTAACTCTCTGTTATTAACACAGACTGAGGCCCTAACTCTCTGTTATTAACACAGACTGAGGCCCTAACTCTCAGTTATTAAGACAGACTGAGGCCCTAACTCTGCTATTAACACAGACTGAGGCCCTAACTCTGATATTAGAAGTAGTTGACAGAGGAAGGTGGTTGTTTACTAAACCCTTTAGTAACACTAGAACCATCATGACCCTGCATGCCCTCATCTAACTACACAGATATTGCCATGGATACACACAGAAAGGCTATGGCAACCAAAGAAGGAAAAACCCCTGTATTTGTCAATACAGTGAAACAGATGGTAAACTGTGCTCAGCAACTCCGTCAGACCATTGCAGTGAGTGAGTAGGTTCTCTCTGGTGAACATGTTCAACCAATTTCTCTCTCTTTGCAAGTTCCTGATTGTCAGGGATGGCAAGGATCGTTGTCATGGAGACAGGAATAAAGTGGCGTTTTGGACATAGGTGTGTCATCTGTGAGTGTTGACACAACCTGATATGGTTCATGTCCATGATTATCCTCTCTGTCTCTCTCTCTCTCTCTGTCTCTCTCTCCTCTCTCCCTCTCTCATCTCTCCCTCTCTCATCTCTCCCTCTCTCATCTCTCCCTCTCTCTCTCTCTCTCCCTCTCTCCCTCTCTCTCTCCTCTCTCTCTCCTCTCTCTCTCCCTCTCTCTCTCCTCTCTCTCTCCTCTCTCTCTCTCTCTCCCTCTCTCTCTCCTCTCTCTCTCTCTCTCTGTCTCTCTCCTCCCTCTCTCTCTCTCTCTCTCTCGCTCTCTGTCTCTCTCTCTCTCTCTCGCTCTCTCTCTCTGTCTCTCTCTCTCTCTCGCTCTCTCTCTCTCTATTCTCATCCCTTCACAATAAACACGATAATTATCATCCCTCCGAGAGAGCGAGAATTTCATGTAGGAGTCTTGACCTTCAGTTTATCATTGGGACATTTCAGACATTCTTTGCCTCGATCCATTATAGAAAACATAGAAACAGAGGAGGGTCTTCTCTGTTCCACGTTCCATTAACAACTGTCGACCCCAAACACCGTGTCAAGACTTGACCTGAAGGCTATGACTAAACGGTTGCATAATTTCCAGACGACATTATGATGGAGGGTTTGGGACATTGGTGAACATTCCCCAGTTGTAGTCCATGGTGAGCTGTCACATGTCCCTTTGTTCCAGGTCCTTAATGACTTCATTGGATTAGCTGGTGGATTTACCTGCTCGAAATGACTGTGGCCTGGCCTAGGAGTCCCAGGTCAGACTAACAGTGTGAGCCTGGCCTGTGGCCTAGGAGTCCCAGTTTGGACTAACAGTGTGAGCCTGGCCTGTGGTCTAGGAGTCCCAGTTTGGACTAACAGTGTGAGCCTGGCCTGTGGCCTAGGAGTCCCAGTTCAGACTAACAGTGTGAGCCTGGCCTGTGGCCTAGGAGTCCCAGGTCAGACTAACAGTGTGAGCCTGGCCTGTGGCCTAGGAGTCCCAGGTCAGACTAACAGTGTGAGCCTGGCCTGTGGCCTAGGAGTCCCAGGTCAGACTAACAGTGTGAGCCTGGCCTGTGGCCTAGGAGTCCCAGTTCAGACTAACAGTGTGAGCCTGGCCTGTGGCCTAGGAGTCCCAGTTCAGACTAACAGTGTGAGCCTGGCCTGTGGCCTAGGAGTCCCAGTTTGGACTAACAGTGTGAGCCTGGCCTGTGGCCTAGGAGTCCCAGTTCAGACTAACAGTGTGAGCCTGGCCTGTGGCCTAGGAGTCCCAGTTCAGACTAACAGTGTGAGCCTGGCCTGTGGCCTAGGAGTCCCAGTTTGGACTAACAGTGTGAGCCTGGCCTGTGACCTAGGAGTCCCAGTTTGGACTAACAGTGTGAGCCTGGCCTGTGGCCTAGGAGTCCCAGTTCAGACTAACAGTGTGAGCCTGGCCTGTGGCCTAGGAGTCCCAGTTTGGACTAACAGTGTGAGCCTGGCCTGTGGCCTAGGAGTCCCAGTTCAGACTAACAGTGTGAGCCTGGCCTGTGGCCTAGGAGTCCCAGTTTGGACTAACAGTGTGAGCCTGGCCTGTGGCCTAGGAGTCCCAGTTCAGACTAACAGTGTGAGCCTGGCCTGTGGCCTAGGAGTCCCAGTTCAGACTAACAGTGTGAGCCTGGCCTGTGGCCTAGGAGCCCCAGTTCAGACTAACAGTGTGAGCCTGGCCTGTGGCCTAGGAGTCCCAGTTTGTTTTGGCCGTTAAAAAAAAACGATAAATACAATTGTTGGTGGCCAAATTGTCCGGGAGAAGAAAAAAAAAATCTATTGTAAAATAATGGTGTAGCAGTCTAAGGCACTGCATCTCAGTTCAAGAGGCGTCACTGGTTCGAATCCAGGCTGTATCACATCCGGCCGTGATTGGGAATCGCATAGGGCGGCGCACAATTGGCCCAGCGTCGTCCGGGTTTGGCCGGTGTAGGCCGTCATTGTAAATAATCATTTGTTCTTAACTGACTTGCCTAGTTCAATAAATGTTAAATTAAAAAAACTTCCAAGGCAAATATCCTTCATAGGATGAGACATCCTCAAGCTGCTGGGACATTACTGTCAGATGTGTTTCTAAATCACACAGAAGACACGAGCTCCTCATTAAAGGACTTCCGCAAAGTGTACCCCACTGAGCGAAGACCGTGTTGATTATCCCCGTAACCAAGGTAGCGAGGCTGATGCTACTGAAAGGAGTGTGACTTCCAAACAGCAGCGGCTCACTTTGAGCGGGCAAAGGTCCGCTCGAAACGCACGTATATCAGAGGGAAATGATTGTGTTTGGTCAGGCCCAGCCCTAGCAGTTCTGCTGCCGTCCTAGGCCAAATCAACCCATTCCTCCCCTGTGTCATGTAGAGTATAAAGGTTTGGAATGGATTGATACTAGAGTTTTATACACTATTGGTGATTTTCAGTTGAGCTTTATTCAATAGAGCTTGGCAACGATACATTGTTGCCAACTGTTCACATCAGCGAGTTACAATGTTGCAATCACTAGGTGGCCAACTGCATATAACAGGAAACAGCCTTCTTATCAATAAGCCACATACATATACACTATCACAAGTCATGACCCTGTGAGAGTTACAGTAGACATTTATTAACGTCGTGCAGTAGAACTGTAAAAACAGTGAGAAACAAGTGCTTTGATAAATACACGGCGCGATTTGCCTCGTTTCACAGGAGCATTGCAAAATGTTCTCAATGAACCACGTTGCTGGATCGAATCCCCAAGCTGACAAGGTAAAACATCTGTCTTTCTGCCCCTGACAGTTTGTAATTGTCCAACATCAATTTGATAATTTCTTCATTCTGTGGCCGTGTAGAGCGTCCCCTCTTTCCACTGCCGCGGTGCTGAAATGCAGCGGGGATGGGGAGTTGGGGCGAGCCGGCCCTGGTGTTCAAAGACAGCCATGTTTTGTTATTTATTCATTAAAATGTTCATGCCTAGGCTTGATTAAATTAGAGAGACCTAGATCGTTTTTGAAAACATTTGTGTTTTGTGGTTTATTAATAGAAATGTTAATACAAATATCCTACAGGACAGGTTGTTCCCAAATTATATTATACGAATATTATATTTTGAAGTTGTGTTTTATTAATGTGTTTTTTTAAATGATATTCATTTATGATTTATAGCAGGGATGAAGACGCAACAGGCAATGTTTTGCTTCTCAATAAAACCTGTCATGTTAGTTTATTAACATGGTTCTACTCTATTTGATTACAACTTTACAGGCTATTTTCTATTCTGATGAGATGAATTACAATAATCTAAATGGGATTTTTGAGCATCGTGGGTGGATTCCCTAATGTGGTACGCACCCAATGCATTTAGAGGTCCAGTAAATTTGTCATATGTCAGGAAAATTTGTCATATGTCAGGTAAATTTCTCAAATGTCCGATAAATTTCTCAAATGTCCTGTAAATGTATATTTTGCCGGTCACGTTGTCCGCCGCCAAAATGTTCCTAAAAGAAACCCTGGTGTGTGGGTGTGTGTGAGAAAGAGAGAGAAACAGAGAGAGGGCATGGAGGCGCAGAGAATCGGTCCTTCATACAAACACACAGTCAGTCACACAGTTAGTCAATAATGGCGCCCTGTACATGGACGAAGGCACCATAGTCACTGCAGAAAGGCACCCTGTACATGGACTAAGAGAAAATAAACTGTAAATCTATTTCTATGTCAGCTCTTCAAGTTTAGCTGTGGTTTGGTGGGTGGGGGTGTCCACGTGTCCTGGCCTGAGAGAAGTGGTTGATTCGCCACAGCTGTGGATTTGTGTGTGTGTGTGTGTGTGTGTGTGCGTGTGTGTGTGTGCGTGTGTTTAAGAAAAGCAAGAGAGACTCAGAGTGTGTCCTGACCTGAGAGATGTGATTGATTGAGGACTCCATTCGGCACAGCTGTGAGGCCTGGATGTCCAACAGCTGCAGCACGTTGTTGGCTAAGGCATTGATCTGGTAGGCAACGCTGGCCAGGGACTGGGTGGTGTAGGCTTTGGTCTCCTCCAGAGCTTTCCTCTTGTCCGTAGCCTGGAGAGAGAGAGAGAGAGAGAGAGCGACAGAGGGAGACGCACAACGTTACACAAATAATATATGCAATTTAGCAGACGGTTTTATCCAAACGCGACTTACAGTCACGCGGGTCACGCGGGTCACGCGGGTCACGCGGGTCACGCGGGTCACGCGGGTCACGCGGGTCACGCGGGTCATGCGGGTCATGCGGGTATACATTTTAGGTACGAGTGCCCGCCGGGAATCGAACACACTATCCTGGCGTGTCATGCTCTAGCAACTGAGCTACAGATGACCGTGTTAGTCCGGTCGACATTTGACATAAGGCTTATTCTCTAGAACCCTGGTTCAGTCAGGATTAGTCTTAGACCTGTCATAACATGGTCATAACACTGACATGACACATATATTTAGACCTGTTGTGACATATTGTGTTATTTTATTTCAGGTTACCCAAGATTCAGCAAAAACATCAATGTCTCATTGAATTGACATCCATTTTGAAGCTGATTGAGGTGTGTGAGCATTTCACATGATGGCTACAGTTTACTTCCTTATCATGCCTGTGACCTTTTCAAGCCCACTAGAGAGGAAAGACAGGCATCGTGACAGGATACAGCATAGACAGTGGCTTGCGAAAGTATTCATCCCCCTTGGCATTTTTCCTATCTTGTTGCCTTACAACCTGGAATTAAAATTGATTTTTTTTGTGGGGGGGGGGGGGGGGGGGGGGGGTTGAATCATTTGATTTACACAACATGCCGACCACTTTGAAGATGTAAAATATGTTTAATTGTGAAACATACAAGAAATAAAACAATAAAACAGAAAACTTGAGCGTGCATAACTATTCACCCCCCCAAAGTCAATACTTTGTAGAGCCATCTTTTGCAGCAATTCCAGCTGAAAGTCTCTTGGGGTATGTCTCTATAAGCTTGGCACATCTAGCCACTGGGATTTCTGCCCATTCTTCAAGGAAAAACTGCTCCAGCTCCTTCAAGTTGGATGGGTTCCGCTGGTGTACAGCAATCTTTAAGTCATACCACAGATTCTCAATTGGATTGAGGTCTGGGTTTTGACTAGGACATTCCAAGACATTTAAATGTTTCCCCTTAAACCATTCGAGTGTTGCTTTAGCAGTATGCTTAGGGTCATTGTCCTGCTGGAAGGTGAACCTCCGTCCCAGTCTCAAATCTCTGGAAGACTGAAACAGGTTACCCTCAAGAATATCCCCATATTTAGCACCATCCATCATTCCTTCAATTCTGACCAGTTTCCCAGTCCCTGCCGATGAAAAACATCCCCACAGCATGATGCTGCCACCACCATGCTTCACTGTGTGGATGGTTTTCTCGGGGTGATGAGAGGTGTTGCGTTTGCGCCAGATATTGCATTTTCCATGATGGCCAAAAAGCTCAATTTTAGTCTCATCTGACCAGAGTATCTTCTTCCATATTTTGGGGAGTCTCCCACATGCCTTTTGGCGAACACCAAACATGTTTGCTTATTTTTTAGTTTAAGCAATGTCCTTTTTCTGGCCACTCTTCTGTAAAGCCCAGCTCTGTTGCAGACTCTGGGGCCTTTCAGAACAGGTGTATATATACTGAGATCATGTGATACTTAGATTGCACACAGGTGGACTTTATTTTACTAATTGTGACTTCTGAAGGTAATTGTTTGCACCAGATCTTATTTAGGAGCTTTTTTTTTTACCTCTCTAGGGGGTGTGGGATGCTACCGTCTTACCTGGCCAACATCCAGTGAAATTGCAGAGCGCGAAATTCAAAAATACTCAATTCAAATATTTAACATTCTTGAAAATATATGTGTTATACATCAAAATAAAGCTTAACCTCTTGTTAATCCAGCCGCCATGTCAGATTTTAAAAAGGCTTTACGGCGAAAGCAAACCATGCGATTATCTGAGGACAGCGCTCAGCACACAAAACATTACGTACAGTTACCAGCCAAGTAGATTAGTCACGAAAGTCAGAAATAGCAATAAAATGAATCACTTACCTTTGATGAACTTCATATGGTTGCACTCACAAGACTCCATGTTACACAATAAATGTTCGTTTTGTTTGATAAATTCCCTCTTTATATCCAAAAACCTCAATTTTGTTGCCGCGTTTTGTTCAGTAATCCAATGGTTCAAATGAGATCACAAGAGGCAGACAAAAATTCAAAATAGTATCCGTAAAGTTCGTAGAAACATGTCAAACGATGTTTATAATCAATCCTCAGGTTGTTTTTAGCCTAAATATTCGATAATATTTCAACCGGACAAAAGCTTCGTCAATATAAAAAGAAAAACAAGAAAGGCGTGCTCTCGGTCACGTGCAGTAACCAGCTCTGAGGACATCCCAGAGTCCACTCACTCAATGTTGTCATTCTCCCACATTTTTCAGAATAAAAGCCTGAAACAATGTCTAAAGACTGTTCACAACTAGCGGAAGCCATAGGGAACGGAAACTGGGTCCTATCCCTTTAAATGGTGGATGGGCTTTCATTGGAAAAACAGCCATTTCAAGGTAATGGCACTTCCTGGATGGACTTTCCTCAGGTTTTCGCCTGCCATTTCAGTTCTGTTATACTCACAGACATTATTTTAACAGTTTTAGAAACTTTTTGGAGTGTTTTCTATCCAAATCTACTAGTTATATGCACATCCTAGCTTCTGGGCCTGAGTAGCAGGCTGTTTACTTTGGGCACACTTTTCATCCGGAGGTGATTTCTTTCTCTCTCTCGGAGGACCTGAGCCCTAGGACCATACGTCAGGACTACCGGGCATGATGACTCCTTGCTGTCCCCAGTCCACCTGGCCTTGCTGCAGTATTCCAGTTTCAACTGTTCTGCCTGCGGTTATGGAACCCCTACCTGTCCCAGACCTGCTGTTTTCAACTCTTAATGATCGGCTATGAAAAGCCAACTGAAAATTATTCATGATTATTATTTGACCATGCTTGTCACTTATGAACATTTTGAACATCTTGGCATAGTTCTGTTATAATCTCCACCCGGCACAGCCAGAAGAGGACTGACCACCCCTTATAGCCTGGTTCCTCTCTAGGTTTCTTCCTAGGTTTTGGCCTTTCTAGGGAGTTTTTCCTAGCCACCGTGCTTCTACACCTGCATTGCTTGCTGTTTGGGGTTTTAGGCTGGGTTTCTGTACAGCACTTCGAGATATTAGCTGATGTACGAAGGGCTATATAAAATAAACTTGATTGATTGATTGATTTTTTTCATTTCACCTCACCAATTTGGACTATTTTGTGTATGTCCATTACATGAAATCCAAATCCAAATCCATTTAAATTACAGGTGGCAATGCAACAAAATAGGAAAAACACCAAGGGGGTGAATACTTTTGCAAGGCGTGTTTAATCTTAGCTGCATGCATTACACTGCTCACTCATAAAGTCCAAAGGGCACAGCCTGGGGGTTTGATACCTGGCCGCAATATGAGGCGGGAGAACGAGAGAAGAGCTCAAACCCTGAAACAGAAAGAAAAGGCTAAGTGAAAACTAGGAGAAAAAGATGGAGGATAAAGTATAAATACCATCTTCTAGACAGCTCAACACCACGAAGGGAAACATTTTAAAGAGATAAGCTGTGTGTATGATATTCATTCGTCTGGGCATAAGATCAGCTTTGTACAGTCTCACAGCCATAGTGACTAAAGCCTTGTTTCCCTCTGAGCTGAGATCCCCGTTGGTTAACTACCACAGAAGAAGTGGCAGTGTGTTTGACTCGACTGCTTTTGGAGGGAATCGCAGTAACAGATGTGTTCATGATAACAGCCTCCAGGAATGAAGGGAGAGTTCCTCCAGAGGACAGTGACAGAGCCAGAGGCCACCTGGAGAGGACAGTGACAGAGCCAGAGGCCACCTGGAGAGGACAGTGACAGAGCCAGAGGCCACCTGGAGAGGACAGTGACAGAGCCAGAGGCCATCTGGAGAGGACAGTGACAGAGCCAGAGGCCACCTGGAGAGGACAGTGACAGAGCCAGAGGCCATCTGGTGAGGACAGTGACAGAGCCAGAGGCCACCTGGAGAGGACAGTGACAGAGCCAGAGGCCACCTGGAGAGGACAGTGACAGAGCCAGAGGCCACCTGGAGAGGACAGTGACAGAGCCAGAGGCCACCTGGAGAGGACAGTGACAGAGCCAGAGGCCACATGGAGAGGACAGTGACAGAGCCAGAGGCCACCTGGAGAGGACAGTGACAGAGCCAGAGGCCACCTGGAGAGGACAGGCACACACATACAGCGGCTTTTTCCACAGTTTGTTGTTACAGCCTGAATTTTAAATTGATTAAATAAAACATGTATTGTCACTGTCCTACACACAATACCCATACCACATAACGTCAAGGTGGAATTATGTTTTTAGAAATGTTTACAAATGAATGAATGATGAAAAGCTGAAATGTCTTGAGGCAATAAGTATTCATCCCCTTTGTTATGGCAAGCCTAAATAAGTTCAGGAGTAAAAATGTGCTTAACAAGTCACATAATAAGTTAGATGGACACTGTGTGCAATAAAAGTGATTAACAATTAACTATTTACACTTATTTATCTGTTGCACTAATGTGGAGGTGTGGTTGGAAGCCCAAGAGCTGATAAGGGCTGATATGAAAACCACACAAAATAAACAACATACAATAATATAAATAAGAAAATAGACATACCATATGTGAAAGCCGAGGTGTTGTCATTACACATGAATAATCCATCAACCATTACTATTCACATTCACCTTCCTCTGTCAAAAAAAACAAAAAGTGTTCTGCTCCAACATTCCTGGGAGACATTGAGTATGCAGACAGTGTAGGCGCTGGGGACTCTTTTATGAAATCATCAAATATGCTGTAAAGAAACAGCAATCCGATAGCATTTCAAGGAAATTACATTTCATTTAGAGAGCTAGCTTTTATGTGCAGTTATATGCCTGTATGAAGGACTGCATCAAAGAGGTTATAAAATATAGCTGCTATATCTCGTAGCTGTAAGGTCGACCATAACATAAAATTAACC
Source organism: Salvelinus fontinalis (assembly GCF_029448725.1). Classification (NCBI taxonomy): domain Eukaryota; kingdom Metazoa; phylum Chordata; class Actinopteri; order Salmoniformes; family Salmonidae; genus Salvelinus; species Salvelinus fontinalis. Next base: position 36,247,390 of record NC_074689.1, read on the forward strand.
TTTAGGGTAGACCGCAACATAAAATTAACCTGTAGGGTAGACCGCAACATAAAATTAACCTTTAGGGTAGACCGCAACATAAGATTGACCTGTAGGGTAGACCATAACATAAAATTAACCTTTAGGGTAGACCGCAACATAAAATTGACCTGTAGGGTAGACCATAACATAAAATTAACCTTTAGGGTAGACCGCAACATAAAATTGACCTGTAGGGTAGACCGCAACATAAAATTGACCTGTAGGGTAGACCGTATGTAACGGATGTGAAATGGCTAGCTAGTGAGCGGTGGTGCACGCTAATAGCCTTTCAATCGGTGACGTCACTTGCTCTGAGACCTTGAAGTAGTGGTTCCCCTTGCTCTGCAAGAGCCGCGGCTTTTGTGGAGCGATGGGTCAGGGCGAGGGGACGGATTAAAGTTATACTGTTACACGTACAATAACATGAAGGTGTAGGGTAGACCATAACATAAAATTAACCAGTAGGGTAGACCATAACATAAAATTAACCAGTAGGGTAGACCATAACATAAAATGAAGGGGACTAGGAATCAATGTCTGTGTCAAATCAAAATATGATAGAAATACAGTTTCCACAAGATGGTTGTGTAGACATGCCGTGGGTGGTTGGCCAAGTCTTTCCCACTTGTACAGTAACAATGCTTGTCTACTGCTCATTCACACACAGTAAAAGTGGGGAAACGCACCATCACTGGAAATCTCCACACAAGCACAAGCAAACGCACTGCGTTTTTTGATTGTTTTCTGAAATCACTGTGTCAAAACGGAATTTACGGAGATTAGATTGAAAGAAATTAGGTTTCTCTCCAGTTAATAAAAACAACCCAATCTCTGCCGTTAGATGGGACTGAAGTGTGGGGTCGGGTGTTAGATGGGACTGAAGTGTGGGGTCGGCCGTTAGATGGGACTGAAGTGTGGGGTCGGGTGTTAGATGGGACTGAAGTGTGGGGTCGGGTGTTAGATGGGACTGAAGTGTGGGGTCGGGTGTTAGCTGGGACTGAAGTGTGGGGTCGGGTGTTAGCTGGGACTGAAGTGTGGGGTCGGGTGTTAGATGGGACTGAAGTGTGGGGTCGGGTGTTAGATGGGACTGAAGTGTGGGGTCGGCCGTTAGATGGGACTGAAGTGTGGGGTCGGGTGTTAGATGGGACTGAAGTGTGGGGTCGGCCGTTAGATGGGACTGAAGTATGGGGTCGGGTGTTAGCTGGGACTGAAGTGTGGGGTCGGGTGTTAGATGGGACTGAAGTGTGGGGTCGGGTGTTAGATGGGACTGAAGTGTGGGGTCGGCCGTTAGATGGGACTGAAGTGTGGGGTCGGGTGTTAGATGGGACTGAAGTGTGGGGTCGGGTGTTAGATGGGACTGAAGTGTGGGGTCGGGTGTTAGATGGGCCTGAAGTGTGGGGTCGGGTGTTAGATGGGACTGAAGTGTGGGGTCGGGTGTTAGATGGGACTGAAGTGTGGGGTCGGGTGTTAGATGGGACTGAAGTGTGGGGTCGGGTGTTAGATGGGACTGAAGTGTGGGGTCGGCCGTTAGATGGGACTGAAGTGTGGGGTCGGCCGTTAGATGGGACTGAAGTGTGGGGTCGGCCGTTAGATGGGACTGAAGTGTGGGGTCGGGTGTTAGATGGGACTGAAGTGTGGGGTCGGGTGTTAGATGGGACTGAAGTGTGGGGTCGGGTGTTAGATGGGACTGAAGTGTGGGGTCGGGTGTTAGATGGGACTGAAGTGTGGGGTCGGGCGTTAGATGGGGTCGGGTGTTAGATGGGACTGAAGTGTGGGGTCGGGTGTTAGATGGGACTGAAGTGTGGGGTCGGGTGTTAGATGGGACTGAAGTGTGGGGTCGGCCGTTAGATGGGACTGAAGTGTGGGGTCGGGTGTTAGATGGGACTGAAGTGTGGGGTCGGGTGTTAGATGGGACTGAAGTGTGGAGTCGGCCGTTAGATGGGCCTGAAGTGTGGGGTCGGGTGTTAGATGGGACTGAAGTGTGGGGTCGGGTGTTAGCTGGGACTGAAGTGTGGGGTCTGCCGTTAGATGGGACTGAAGTGTGGGGTCGGGTGTTAGATGGGACTGAAGTGTGGGGTCGGGTGTTAGATGGGACTGAAGTGTGGGGTCGGGTGTTAGATGGGACTGAAGTGTGGGGTCGGCCGTTAGATGGGACTGAAGTGTGGGGTCGGGTGTTAGATGGGACTGAAGTGTGGGGTCGGCCGTTAGATGGGACTGAAGTGTGGGGTCGGGTGTTAGATGGGACTGAAGTGTGGGGTCGGCCGTTAGATGGGACTGAAGTGTGGGGTCGGCCGTTAGATGGGACTGAAGTGTGGGGTCGGCCGTTAGATGGGACTGAAGTGTGGGGTCGGCCGTTAGATGGGCCTGAAGTGTGGGGTCGGGTGTTAGATGGGACTGAAGTGTGGGGTCGGGTGTTAGATGGGACTGAAGTGTGGGGTCGGGTGTTAGATGGGACTGAAGTGTGGGGTCGGCCGTTAGATGGGACTGAAGTGTGGGGTCGGGTGTTAGATGGGACTGAAGTGTGGGGTCGGGTGTTAGATGGGACTGAAGTGTGGAGTCGGCCGTTAGATGGGCCTGAAGTGTGGGGTCAGGTGTTAGATGGGACTGAAGTGTGGGGTCGGCCGTTAGATGGGACTGAAGTGTGGGGTCGGGTGTTAGATGGGACTGAAGTGTGGGGTCGGCCGTTAGATGGGACTGAAGTGTGGGGTCGGGTGTTAGATGGGACTGAAGTGTGGGGTCGGCCGTTAGATGGGACTGAAGTGTGGGGTCGGCCGTTAGATGGGCCTGAAGTGTGGGGTCGGGTGTTAGATGGGACTGAAGTGTGGGGTCGGGTGTTAGATGGGACTGAAGTGTGGGGTCGGGTGTTAGATGGGACTGAAGTGTGGGGTCGGGTGTTAGATGGGACTGAAGTGTGGGGTCGGGTGTTAGATGGGACTGAAGTGTGGGGTCGGGTGTTAGATGGGGTCGGGTGTTAGATGGGACTGAAGTGTGGGGTCGGGTGTTAGATGGGACTGAAGTGTGGGGTCGGGTATTAGATGGGACTGAAGTGTGGGGTCGGGTGTTAGATGGGACTGAAGTGTGGGGTCGGGTGTTAGATGGGACTGAAGTGTGGGGTCGGGTGTTAGATGGGACTGAAGTGTGGGGTCGGCCGTTAGATGGGACTGAAGTGTGGGGTCGGGTGTTAGATGGGACTGAAGTGTGGGGTCGGGTGTTAGATGGGCCTGAAGTGTGGGGTCGGGTGTTAGATGGGACTGAAGTGTGGGGTCGGGTGTTAGATGGGACTGAAGTGTGGGGTCGGGTGTTAGATGGGACTGAAGTGTGGGGTCGGGTGTTAGATGGGACTGAAGTGTGGGGTCGGGTGTTAGATGGGACTGAAGTGTGGGGTCGGCCGTTAGATGGGACTGAAGTGTGGGGTCGGGTGTTAGATGGGACTGAAGTGTGGGGTCGGGTGTTAGATGGGACTGAAGTGTGGGGTCGGGTGTTAGATGGGACTGAAGTGTGGGGTCGGGTGTTAGATGGGACTGAAGTGTGGGGTCGGGTGTTAGATGGGACTGAAGTGTGGGGTCGGGCGTTAGATGGGGTCGGGTGTTAGATGGGACTGAAGTGTGGGGTCGGGTGTTAGATGGGACTGAAGTGTGGGGTCGGGTGTTAGATGGGACTGAAGTGTGGGGTCGGCCGTTAGATGGGACTGAAGTGTGGGGTCGGGTGTTAGATGGGACTGAAGTGTGGGGTCGGGTGTTAGATGGGACTGAAGTGTGGGGTCGGGTGTTAGATGGGACTGAAGTGTGGGGTCGGCCGTTAGATGGGACTGAAGTGTGGGGTCGGGTGTTAGATGGGACTGAAGTGTGGGGTCGGCCGTTAGATGGGACTGAAGTGTGGGGTCGGGTGTTAGATGGGACTGAAGTGTGGGGTCGGCCGTTAGATGGGACTGAAGTGTGGGGTCGGGTATTAAATGGGCCTGAAGTGTGGGGTCGGCCGTTAGATGGGACTGAAGTGTGGGGTCGGGTGTTAGATGGGACTGAAGTGTGGGGTCGGCCGTTAGATGGGCCTGAAGTGTGGGGTCGGCCGTTAGATGGGCCTGAAGTGTGGGGTCGGGTGTTAGATGGGACTGAAGTGTGGGGTCGGGTGTTAGATGGGACTGAAGTGTGGGGTCGGGTGTTAGATGGGACTGAAGTGTGGGGTCGGGTGTTAGATGGGACTGAAGTGTGGGGTCGGGTGTTAGATGGGACTGAAGTGTGGGGTCGGGTGTTAGATGGGACTGAAGTGTGGGGTCGGGTGTTAGATGGGGTCGGGTGTTAGATGGGACTGAAGTGTGGGGTCGGGTGTTAGATGGGACTGAAGTGTGGGGTCGGGTGTTAGATGGGACTGAAGTGTGGGGTCGGGTGTTAGATGGGACTGAAGTGTGGGGTCGGGTGTTAGATGGGACTGAAGTGTGGGGTCGGCCGTTAGATGGGACTGAAGTGTGGGGTCGGGTGTTAGATGGGACTGAAGTGTGGGGTCGGGTGTTAGATGGGACTGAAGTGTGGGGTCGGGTGTTAGATGGGACTGAAGTGTGGGGTCGGGTGTTAGATGGGACTGAAGTGTGGGGTCGGGTGTTAGATGGGACGGAAGTGTGGGGTCGGGTGTTAGATGGGACTGAAGTGTGGGGTCGGGTGTTAGATGGGACTGAAGTGTGGGGTCGGCCGTTAGATGGGACTGAAGTGTGGGGTCGGGTGTTAGATGGGCCTGAAGTGTGGGGTCGGGTGTTAGATGGGACTGAAGTGTGGGGTCGGGTGTTAGATGGGACTGAAGTGTGGGGTCGGGTGTTAGATGGGACTGAAGTGTGGGGTCGGGTGTTAGATGGGACTGAAGTGTGGGGTCGGGTGTTAGATGGGACTGAAGTGTGGGGTCGGGTGTTAGATGGGACTGAAGTGTGGGGTCGGGTGTTAGATGGGACTGAAGTGTGGGGTCGGGTGTTAGATGGGACTGAAGTGTGGGGTCGGGTGTTAGATGGGACTGAAGTGTGGGGTCGGGTGTTAGATGGGACTGAAGTGTGGGGTCGGGTGTTAGATGGGACTGAAGTGTGGGGTCGGCCGTTAGATGGGACTGAAGTGTGGGGTCGGGTGTTAGATGGGACTGAAGTGTGGGGTCGGCCGTTAGATGGGACTGAAGTGTGGGGTCGGGTGTTAGATGGGACTGAAGTGTGGGGTCGGGTGTTAGATGGGACTGAAGTGTGGGGTCGGGTGTTAGATGGGACTGAAGTGTGGGGTCGGCCGTTAGATGGGACTGAAGTGTGGGGTCGGGTGTTAGATGGGACTGAAGTGTGGGGTCGGCCGTTAGATGGGACTGAAGTGTGGGGTCGGGTGTTAGATGGGACTGAAGTGTGGGGTCGGGCGTTAGATGGGACTGAAGTGTGGGGTCGGGTATTAAATGGGCCTGAAGTGTGGGGTCGGCCGTTAGATGGGACTGAAGTGTGGGGTCGGGTGTTAGATGGGACTGAAGTGTGGGGTCGGCCGTTAGATGGGACTGAAGTGTGGGGTCGGCCGTTAGATGGGCCTGAAGTGTGGGGTCGGGTGTTAGATGGGACTGAAGTGTGGGGTCGGGTGTTAGATGGGACTGAAGTGTGGGGTCGGGTGTTAGATGGGACTGAAGTGTGGGGTCGGGTGTTAGATGGGACTGAAGTGTGGGGTCGGGTGTTAGATGGGACTGAAGTGTGGGGTCGGGTGTTAGATGGGACTGAAGTGTGGGGTCGGGTGTTAGATGGGACTGAAGTGTGGGGTCGGGTGTTAGATGGGACTGAAGTGTGGGGTCGGGTGTTAGATGGGACTGAAGTGTGGGGTCGGGTGTTAGATGGGACTGAAGTGTGGGGTCGGGTGTTAGATGGGACTGAAGTGTGGGGTCGGGTGTTAGCTGGGACTGAAGTGTGGGGTCGGCCGTTAGATGGGACTGAAGTGTGGGGTCGGCCGTTAGATGGGACTGAAGTGTGGGGTCGGGTGTTAGCTGGGACTGAAGTGTGGGGTCGGGTGTTAGATGGGACTGAAGTGTGGGGTCGGGTGTTAGATGGGACTGAAGTGTGGGGTCGGGTGTTAGATGGGACTGAAGTGTGGGGTCGGGTGTTAGATGGGACTGAAGTGTGGGGTCGGCCGTTAGATGGGACTGAAGTGTGGGGTCGGCCGTTAGATGGGACTGAAGTGTGGGGTCGGCCGTTAGATGGGACTGAAGTGTGGGGTCGGGTGTTAGCTGGGACTGAAGTGTGGGGTCGGGTGTTAGATGGGACTGAAGTGTGGGGTCGGGTGTTAGATGGGACTGAAGTGTGGGGTCGGCCGTTAGATGGGACTGAAGTGTGGGGTCGGCCGTTAGATGGGACTGAAGTGTGGGGTCGGGTGTTAGATGGGACTGAAGTGTGGGGTCAGCCAGCGGGCTGCTAAGGCTTTGTGGGTGTTGACAAGATAGATGTGCCGCTTCATTGAATAACAAGTGACTTTAGAGATCCATGTCTGTATAGGCTACCCGTCCCGCAAGACAATGACGAGGTTTGAAATACTGGAGCCGGTTACTGTGAGATAAATACAGGAGTCCGATAGGGAAAAATACATGAGTCCGATAGGGATAAATACAGGAGTCCGATAGGGAAAAATACATGAGTCCGATAGGGAAAAATACATGAGTCCGATAGGGATAAATACAGGAGTCCGATAGGGGAAAATACATGAGTCCGATAGGGATAAATACTGGAGTCCGATAGGGAAAAATACATGAGTCCGATAGGGATAAATACTGGAGTCTGACAGTGATAAATACTGGAGTCTGACAGGGATAAATACAGGAGTCTGACAGGGAAAAATACAGGAGTCTGACAGGGATAAATACAGGAGTCTGACAGGGATAAATACAGGAGTCTGACAGGGAAAAATACAGGAGTCTGACAGGGATAAATACTGGAGTCTGACAGTGATAAATACTGGAGTCTGACAGGGATAAATACAGGAGTCTGACAGTGATAAATACTGGAGTCTGACAGTGATAAATACTGGAGTCTGACAGTGATAAATACTGGAGTCTGACAGGGATAAATACTGGAGTCTGACAGTGATAAATACTGGAGTCTGACAGTGATAAATACTGGAGTCTGACAGGGATAAATACAGGAGTCTGACAGGGATAAATACTGGAGTCTGACAGGGATAAATACTGGAGTCTGACAGGGATAAATACTGGAGTCTGACAGTGATAAATACTGGAGTCTGACAGTGATAAATACTGGAGTCTGACAAATACTGGAGTCTGACAGTGATAAATACCGGAGTCTGACAGGGATAAATACTGGAGTCTGACAGTGATAAATACAGGAGTCTGACAGGGATAAATACTGGAGTCTGACAGTGATAAATGCTGGAGTCTGACAGTGATAAATACAGGAGTCTGATAGTGATAAATACTGGATTCTGACAGGGATCAATACAGGAGTCTGACAGGGATAAATACTGGAGTCTGACAGTGATAAATACCGGAGTCTGACAGGGATAAATACCGGAGTCTGACAGGGATAAATACCGGAGTCTGACAGGGATAAATACTGGAGTCTGACAGTGATAAATACTGGAGTCTGACAGTGATAAATACTGGAGTCTGACAAATACTGGAGTCTGATAAATACTGGAGTCTGACAGTGATAAATACTGGAGTCTGACAAATACTGGAGTCTGACAGTGATAAATACAGGAGTCTGACAGTGATAAATACTGGAGTCTGACAGGGATAAATACAGGAGTCTGACAGGGATAAATACTGGAGTCTGACAGGGATAAATACAGGAGTCTGACAGTGATAAATACTGGAGTCTGACAGTGATAAATACTGGAGTCCGATAGGGATAAATACAGGAGTCTGACAGGGATAAATACAGGAGTCTGACAGGGATAAATACTGGAGTCTGACAGGGATAAATACTGGAGTCTGACAGGGATAAATACTGGAGTCTGACAAATACTGGAGTCTGACAGGGATAAATACTGGAGTCTGACAGTGATAAATACTGGAGTCTGACAAATACTGGAGTCTGACAGGGATAAATACAGGAGTCTGACAGGGATAAATACTGGAGTCTGACAGGGATAAATACTGGAGTCTGACAGGGATAAATACAGGAGTCTGACAGGGATAAATACTGGAGTCTGACAGGGATAAATACTGGAGTCTGACAGGGATAAATACTGGAGTCTGACAGGGATAAATACTGGAGTCTGACAGTGATAAATACAGGAGTCTGACAGGGATAAATACTGGAGTCTGACAGTGATAAATACTGGAGTCTGACAGGGATAAATACTGGAGTCTGACAGGGATAAATACTAGAGTCTGATAGGGATAAATACTGGAGTCTGACAGTGATAAATACTAGAGTCTGATAGGGATAAATACTGGAGTCTGACAGGGATAAGTACAGGAGTCTGACAGTGATAAATACTGGAGTCTGATAGGGATAAATACTGGAGTCTGACAGTGATAAATACAGGAGTCTGATAAATACAGGAGTCTGACAGTGATAAATACTGGAGTCTGACAGTGATAAATACTGGAGTCTGATAGGGATAAATACTGGAGTCTGACAGGGATAAATACTGGAGTCTGACAGGGATAAATACAGGAGTCTGATAGGGATAAATACTGGAGTCTGATAGGGATAAATACTGGAGTCTGACAGGGATAAATACAGGAGTCTGATAGGGATAAATACTGGAGTCTGACAGGGATAAATACAGGAGTCTGACAGTGATAAATACTCGAGTCTGATAGGGATAAATACTGGAGTCTGACAGGGATAAATACTGGAGTCTGACAGGGATAAATACAGGAGTCTGACAGGGATAAATACTGGAGTCTGACAGGGATAAATACAGGAGTCTGACAGTGATAAATACTGGAGTCTGACAGGGATAAATACTGGAGTCTGACAGGGATAAATACAGGAGTCTGACAGTGATAAATACTGGAGTCTGACAGGGATAAATACAGGAGTCTGACAGGGATAAATACAGGAGTCTGACAGGGATAAATACTGGAGTCTGACAGGGATAAATACTGGAGTCTGACAGTGATAAATACTGGAGTTTGACTGGGATAAATACTGGAGTCTGACAGGGATAAATACTGGAGTCTGACAGTGATAAATACTGGAGTCTGACAGGGATAAATACTGGAGTCTGACAGTGATAAATACTGGAGTCTGACAGTGACAAATACTGGAGTCTGACAAATACTGGAGTCTGACAGGGATAAATACAGGAGTCTGACAGTGATAAATACTGGAGTCTGACAAATACTGGAGTCTGACAGTGATAAATACTGGAGTCTGACAAATACTGGAGTCTGACAGTGATAAATACTGGAGTCTGACAGTGATAAATACCGGAGTCTGACAAATACTGGAGTCTGACAAATACTGGAGTCTGACAGTGATAAATACTGGAGTCTGACAAATACTGGAGTCTGACAGTGATAAATACTGGAGTCTGACAGGGATAAATACAGGAGTCTGACAGGGATAAATACTGGAGTCTGACAGGGATAAATACAGGAGTCTGACAGTGATAAATACTGGAGTCTGACAGTGATAAATACTGGAGTCCGATAGGGATAAATACAGGAGTCTGACAGGGATAAATACAGGAGTCTGACAGGGATAAATACTGGAGTCTGACAGGGATAAATACTGGAGTCTGACAGGGATAAATACTGGAGTCTGACAAATACTGGAGTCTGACAGGGATAAATACTGGAGTCTGACAGTGATAAATACTGGAGTCTGACAAATACTGGAGTCTGACAGGGATAAATACAGGAGTCTGACAGGGATAAATACTGGAGTCTGACAGGGATAAATACTGGAGTCTGACAGGGATAAATACAGGAGTCTGACAGGGATAAATACTGGAGTCTGACAGGGATAAATACTGGAGTCTGACAGGGATAAATACTGGAGTCTGACAGGGATAAATACTGGAGTCTGACAGTGATAAATACAGGAGTCTGACAGGGATAAATACTGGAGTCTGACAGTGATAAATACTGGAGTCTGACAGGGATAAATACTGGAGTCTGACAGGGATAAATACTAGAGTCTGATAGGGATAAATACTGGAGTCTGACAGTGATAAATACTAGAGTCTGATAGGGATAAATACTGGAGTCTGACAGGGATAAATACAGGAGTCTGACAGTGATAAATACTGGAGTCTGATAGGGATAAATACTGGAGTCTGACAGTGATAAATACAGGAGTCTGATAAATACAGGAGTCTGACAGTGATAAATACTGGAGTCTGACAGTGATAAATACTGGAGTCTGACAGTGATAAATACTGGAGTCTGATAGGGATAAATACTGGAGTCTGACAGTGATAAATACTGGAGTCTGACAGGGATAAATACAGGAGTCTGATAGGGATAAATACTGGAGTCTGACAGGGATAAATACAGGAGTCTGATAGGGATAAATACTGGAGTCTGACAGGGATAAATACAGGAGTCTGACAGTGATAAATACTCGAGTCTGATAGGGATAAATACTGGAGTCTGACAGGGATAAATACTGGAGTCTGACAGGGATAAATACAGGAGTCTGACAGGGATAAATACTGGAGTCTGACAGGGATAAATACAGGAGTCTGACAGTGATAAATACTGGAGTCTGACAGGGATAAATACTGGAGTCTGACAGGGATAAATACAGGAGTCTGACAGTGATAAATACTGGAGTCTGACAGGGATAAATACAGGAGTCTGACAGGGATAAATACAGGAGTCTGACAGGGATAAATACAGGAGTCTGACAGGGATAAATACTGGAGTCTGACAGTGATAAATACTGGAGTCTGACAGGGATAAATACAGGAGTCTGACAGGGATAAATACTGGAGTCTGACAGTGATAAATACTGGAGTCTGACAGGGATAAATACTGGAGTCTGACAGGGATAAATACTGGAGTCTGACAGTGATAAATACTGGAGTCTGACAGGGATAAATACTGGAGTCTGACAGTGATAAATACTGGAGTCTGACAGTGACAAATACTGGAGTCTGACAAATACTGGAGTCTGACAGGGATAAATACAGGAGTCTGACAGTGATAAATACTGGAGTCTGACAAATACTGGAGTCTGACAGTGATAAATACTGGAGTCTGACAAATACTGGAGTCTGACAGTGATAAATACTGGAGTCTGACAGTGATAAATACCGGAGTCTGACAAATACTGGAGTCTGACAAATACTGGAGTCTGACAGTGATAAATACTGGAGTCTGACAAATACTGGAGTCTGACAGTGATAAATACTGGAGTCCGATAGGGATAAATACAGGAGTCTGACAGGGATAAATACAGGAGTCTGATAGTGATAAATACTGGAGTCTGACAGGGATAAATACAGGAGTCTGACAGGGATAAATACTGGAGTCTGACAGGGATAAATACTGGAGTCTGACAGGGATAAATACAGGAGTCTGACAGGGATAAATACAGGAGTCTGACAGGGATAAATACTGGAGTCTGACAGGGATAAATACTGGAGTCTGACAGGGATAAATACTGGAGTCTGACAGGGATAAATACAGGAGTCTGACAGGGATAAATACAGGAGTCTGACAAATACTGGAGTCTGACAGTGATAAATACTGGAGTCTGACAGTGATAAATACCGGAGTCTGACAAATACTGGAGTCTGACAAATACTGGAGTCTGACAGTGATAAATACTGGAGTCTGACAAATACTGGAGTCTGACAGTGATAAATACTGGAGTCCGATAGGGATAAATACAGGAGTCTGACAGGGATAAATACAGGAGTCTGATAGTGATAAATACTGGAGTCTGACAGGGATAAATACAGGAGTCTGACAGGGATAAATACTGGAGTCTGACAGGGATAAATACTGGAGTCTGACAGGGATAAATACAGGAGTCTGACAGGGATAAATACAGGAGTCTGACAGGGATAAATACTGGAGTCTGACAGGGATAAATACTGGAGTCTGACAGGGATAAATACTGGAGTCTGACAGGGATAAATACAGGAGTCTGACAGGGATAAATACAGGAGTCTGACAGGGATAAATACTGGAGTCTGACAGGGATAAATACAGGAGTCTGACAGGGATAAATAGAGATAAAATACAAAAGCAGTGCTCTATCTGAAGGACATTCCTCTATGAAAGAACAAAGTTTTGCCCAATTCAAGGGGAATAACAAACCAAACCGTAGACTGAGTTTGCTTTACCCCACGGAATGTGAAACAGGTGGAAACTTCCCACAGTTTCATCTAAAACGCTTCAGGTGTTTTTAGGTCATATCTGAGTAATGACACAATGGAGAATTAAGGGGGTTGTGGGAAATAGGGACAGGTGTCAACATAATGACTCGGGTTAAGGGCACTCCCTCGTCTGATTGGCAACAGAGTCAACACACCTCCTTTCAAGACAGCATACCAAGATAAGATAACAACAGTGATGATGAAGTGAGCGTCTACAGCTCTGACACAGTGTAGTAGGGAGCGGCAGTCAACCACCCTGTCTAGGAGGTTTCTTCTGGTAGGTGAGGGATCCGCAATAGGGAAACGAGGGTGGGACTTGGGCCTGGTTCAAGAACCTCTTAAAAATGGGTCCTTTCACCACAATCCAGTCAAGTTAGATAAAGTAAATGACTCACTTCAAGGAAGAGAGAAAGGGGAGAACAGGAATTGTCTTTTCAAAGTGTTTATATTTAAACAGGGTGTCGGGCTGCTTAGCTGGGCCAGTTTCTGCTTGGAGGTGGAAGAACAGGAAGGAAAGGCCCAGACTTCCTCCCTGGAGGGAGGGGGGGGGCTGTGTTCCAGGGTCAGGACAAAATGTGGCCCGGCCCCTCCACCCAAAAGCTCTGCTACGGCCGTATTGACTAGGAACCAAACACAAGCAAACGGAAGGAAACAGAATAAAACGTGGAGGGACCCACCGGAATTTGTCCAATTGACACTTATTTTCGTTGCAAAACAGTTTCCTTTGGGAGTAAACGGTCTCCAATGCAAAACGATTTTGCAACTGTTTGCTACAGTCTACGTCAAATGAGTATGGGTGAAAGTTACAACTGGACAACACCAGAGGAGTGGACTGAGGGCATGGCGGCATACTCACTAATGAAATAGATGGCATACTCACTAATGAAATAGATGGCATACTCACTAATGAAATAGGTGACATTCACTACTGAAATAGGTAGCATACTCACTAATGAAATAGGTGACATACTCACTAATGAAATAGGTGACATACTCACTAATGAAATAGGTGACATACTCACTAATGAAATAGATGGCATACTCACTAATGAAATAGGTGACATTCACTACTGAAATAGGTAGCATACTCACTAATGAAATAGGTGGCATACTCACTAATGAAATAGGTGACATCCTCACTAATGAAATAGGTGACATACTCACTAATTAAATAGGTGACATACTCACTAATGAAATAGGTGACATACTCACTAATGAAATAGGTGGCATTCACTACTGAAATAGGTGACATCCTCACTAATGAAATAGGTGGCATACTCACTAATGAAATAGGTGACATACTAACTAATGAAATAGGTGACATATTCACTAATGAAATAGGTGACATAGTCACTAATGAAATAGGTGACATATTCACTAATGAAATAGGTGGCATACTCACTAATGAAATAGGTGACATACTCACTAATGAAATAGGTGACATATTCACTAATGAAATAGGTGGCATTCACTAATGAAATAGGTGACATATTAACTAATGAAATAGGTGACATCCTCACTAATGAAATAGGCGACATACTCACTAATGAAATAGGTGACATACTCACTAATGAAATAGGTGACATCCTCACTAATGAAATAGGTGACATACTCACTAATGAAATAGGTGACATACTCACTAATGAAATAGGTGACATCCTCACTAATGAAATAGGTGACATATTCACTAATGAAATAGGTGACATACTCACTAATGAAATAGGTGGCATTCACTACTGAAATAGGTGACATACTCACTAATGAAATAGGTGACATCCTCACTAATGAAATAGGTGACATACTCACTAATGAAATAGGTGACATCCTCACTAATGAAATAGGTGACATACTCACTAATGAAATAGGTGACATACTCACTAATGAAATAGGTGACATACTGACTAATGAAATAGGTGGCATATTCACTAATGAAATAGGTGACATATTAACTAATGAAATAGGTGACATCCTCACTAATGAAATAGGCGACATACTCACTAATGAAATAGGTGACATACTCACTAATGAAATAGGTGACATCCTCACTAATGAAATAGGTGACATACTCACTAATGAAATAGGTGACATATTCACTAATGAAATAGGTGACATACTCACTAATGAAATAGGCGACATATTCACTAATGAAATAGGTGACATATTCACTAATGAAATAGGTGACATACTCACTAATGAAATAGGTGACATACTCACTAATGAAATAGGTGACATACTCACTAATGAAATAGGTGACATACTCACTAATGAAATAGGTGACATACTCACTAATGAAATAGGTGACATACTGACTAATGAAATAGGTGACATATTAACTAATGAAATAGGTGACATCCTCACTAATGAAATGGGTGACATACTCACTAATTAAATAGGTGACATCCTCACTAATTAAATAGGTGACATACTCACTAATGAAATAGGTGACATACTCACTAATGAAATAGGTGACATACTCACTAATGAAATAGGTGACATATTCACTAATGAAATAGGTGACATATTCACTAATGAAATAGGTGACATTCTCACTAATGAAATAGGCGACATACTCACTAATGAAATAGGTGACATACTCACTAATGAAATAGGCGACATACTCACTAATGAAATAGGTGACATACTCACTAATGAAATAGGTGACATACTCACTAATGAAATAGGCGACATACTAACTAATAGATAACGTTGCATGCATTGCATCATGGCAGTACAAACTATTGCAATCTGTTGATTTTGAACAGAAACACCTGAGAAATGGTAAGCAACAATCAATAAAAAACAAGACAAGAAAATAGATTTCACCAGGGATAATCGTTTTACCTGTTCCAGGATAAAAACTCTACACAGTGCAGTTACAATATAAAGCTCCTCTGATGAAGAACTGAGTCCAGACGCAAGGTCATAGGCTTCACTAGAAACTGTGTTTCTTATTAACCCAGAGATCCAGGATGACAGCGAGGAGCAGTGTTTTGTAGACTGTATTGATGTGAATGGACTAGCCCAGAGATCCAGGATGATAGTGAGGAGCAGTGTTTTGAAGACTGTATTGATGTGAATGGACTAGCCCAGAGATCCAGGATGTGATAGAGGAGACATAAAGCCAGTGGACAAGAGATTACAACCATGAAGAACTGCCCCAGACCATTATACCTCCTCCACCAAACTTTACAGTTGGCACTATGAATTGTCTCAGAGCTCTACGGACAATTCCTTCGACCTCATGGCTTGGTTTTTGCTCTGACATGAACTGTCAACTGTAGGACCTTATATAGGCAGGTGTGTGGCTTTCCAAATCATGTCCAATCATTTGAATTTACCACAGATGGACTCCAATCAAGTTGTAGAAACATCTCAAGGATGATCAATGGAAACAGGATGCACCTGAGCTCAATTTCAAGTCTCATAGCAAAGGGTCTGAATACTTATGTAAATAAGCTATTTATGTTTTTATTTGTAATAAATTTGCACACATTTGTAATATGTGGTAGGCTATGTATTGTATAATGTCACAATCATAATTTTAATTCTGTTTTTTTCTGGGCTCGGGCTCATATGCCTATGCCTAATGTTTTGAATGAATCATCACCTTAGAAAGCGCTGTCCGTTTCATTGTGTTTGGCTTTGAAACAACATCCACAGACACTTTTACACTGTTTCAACCTACTGTTGAACTTCAACATTCAAATTGATCATCATCACAATGAGGTGCATTTTTAAAAGTATGATAGGCCTAATGTTTTGTTGATAAGTGTTTGATGTGATTTTTGATATCAATTGCATTGACAGAGAAGTTAAAGAGGGACAATAGAGCCCTGAGTAGCAGGTCATTAGGACCTGATGGTCGTTAGCGAGCATGTCGAAGAGTACATAACAGGAGATTACCGTGACTCAACAGTCACATGGAATTTTACTGCTGTCATGACTCATGACTGCTGGTGTGAAGTTAATATGGTCACATCAACAGCCCTCGTTACAGCCTGAACTTAAAATTAATTATATCAAGATGTTCTTGTCACTGGCCTACACACCATACCCCATTGTCAAAGTTGAATAATGTTTTTAGATTTTTTTTTTTTTAACAAATTAATTAAAAATGAAAAGCTGAAATGTCTTGAGTCAATAAGTACTCAAACCCTTTGTTATAACAAGCCTATATAATTCAGGAGTAGACATGTGCTTAACAAGTCATATAATAAGTTGCATCTGTGTGCGCAATAATAGTGTTTAATATGATTTTTGAATGACTACCTCATCTCTGTACCTCACATACAATTATCTGTAAAGTCCCTCAGTCGAGCAGTGAATTTCAAACACAGGTTCAACCACAAAGATCAGGGAGGTTTTTCAATGACTCGCAAAGAAGGGCACCTATTGGTAGATGGGTAGAAAAACATACAAAAAAACAGACATGGAATATCCCTTTGAGCATGGTGAAGTTATTAATTACAGCTTGGATGGTGTATCAATACACCTAGTCACTGCACAGATACAGGCGTCCTTCCTAACTCAGTTGCCGGAGAGGAAGGAAACCGCTCAGAGATTTCACCATGAGGCCAATGATGACTTTAAAATGGTTACAGAGTTTCAAATCAAATCAAATTGTATTAGTCACATGTGCCAAATACAACAGGTGTAGACCTTACAGTGAAATGCTTACATACGAGCCCCTAACCAACAATGCAGTTTTAAAAAATGTGGATAAGAATAAGAAATAAAAGTAACAAGTAATTAAAGAGCAGCGAGACTATATACAGGGAGTACCGGAACAGAGTCAATGTGCGGGGGCACCGGTTAGTTGATGTAATATGTACATGTAGGTAGAGTTATTAAAGTGACTATGCATAGATGCTAAGAACAGAGAGTAGCAGTGGTGTAAAAGGGGGGGGGGGGGTCAATGCAAATAGTCTGGGTAGCCATTTGATTAGATGTTCAGGAGTCTTACGGCTAGGGGGTAGAAGCTGTTTAGAAGCCTATGGGACATAGACTTGGTGCTCCGGTACCGCTTGCCGTGCGGTAGCAGAGAGAACAGTCAATGACTAGGGTGGCTGGAGTCTTTCACCATTCTTAGGGCCTTCCTCTGATACCGCCTGGTATAGAGGTCCTGGATGGCAGGAAGCTTGGCCCCAGTGATGCATTGGGCCATTCGCACTACCCTCTGTAGTGCCTTGCGGTCGGAGGCCGAGCAGTTGCAACCAGTCAGGATGCTCTCAATGGTGCAGCTTTTGAGGATCTGAGGACCCATGCCAAATCTTTTTAGTTTCCTGAGAGGGAATAGGCTTTGTCGTGCCCTTTTCACGATTGTCTTGGTGTGCTTGGACAATGTTAGTTTATTAGTGATGTGGACACCAAGGAAGTTGAAGCTCTCAATCTGCTCCACTACAGCCCTGTCGATGAGAATGGGGGCGTGCTCGGTCCTCCTTTTCCTGTAGTCCAAAATCATCTCCTTTGTCTTGATCACGTTGAGGGAGAGGTTGTTGTCTCTGACCTCCTCCTGATAGGCTGTCTCGTCGTTGTCGGTGATCAGGCTGTTGTGTCATCAGCAAACTTAATGATGGTGTTGGAGTCATGCCTGACCGTGCAGTCATGAGTGAACAGGGAGTACAGGAGGGGACTAAGCACGCACCCCGGAGGGGCCCTCGTGTTGAGGATCAGCGTGGCTGATGTGTTGTTACCTACCTTAACCACCTGGGTGCGGCCCGTCAGGAAGTCCAGGATCCAGTTGCGGAGGGAGGTGATTAGTCCCAGGGTCCTTAGCTTATTGATGAGCTTTGAGGACACTATGGTATTGAACACTGAGCTGTAGTCAATGAATAGCATTCTCACATAGGTGTTCCTTTTGTCCAGTTGGGAAAGGGCAGTGTGGAGTGCAATAGAGATTGCATCATCTGTGGATCTGTTGGGCGGTATGCAAACTGGAGTGGGTCTAGGGTTTCTGGGATGATGGTGTTGATGTGAGCCATGACCAGTCATTTAGGCAGGTTACCTTAGTGTTCTTGGGCACAGGCACTATGGTGGTCTGCTTAAAACATGTTGGTATTACAGACTCGGACAGGGAGAGGTTGAAAATGTCAGTGAAGACACTTGCCAGTTGGTCAGCGCATGCTTGCAGTACACGTCCTGGTAATCCGTCTGGCCCTGCGGCCTTGTGAATGTTGACCTGTTTAAAGTTCTTACTCACATCGGCTGCGGAGAGCATAATCACAGTCTTCCGGAACAGCTGGTGCTCTCATACATGTTTCAGTGTTATTTGCCTCGAAGCGGGCATAGAAGTAGTTTAGCTCGTCTCTTAGGCTTGTGTCACTGGGCAGCTCGCGGCTGTGCTTCCCTTTGTAGTCTGTAATGGTTTGCAGGCCCCTGCCACATCCAACGAGCATCAGAGCCGGTGTAGTACAATTCAGTCTTAGTCCTGTATTGATGCTTTGCCTGTTTGAGGGTTCATCGGAGGGCATAGGATTTCTTATAAGCTTCCTGGTTAAAGTCCTGCTCCTTAAAAGTGGCAGCTCTTGCCTTTAGTGCGAATGTTGCCTGTAATCGATGGCTTCTGTTTGGCTTCTGTACGTACGTACAGTCACTGTGGCGACGACGTCATCAATACACTTATTGATGAAGCCAATGACTGATGTGGTGTACTCCTCAATGCCATCGGAGGAATCCCGGAACATATTCCAGTCTGTGCTAGCAAAACAGTCCTATAGCTTAGCATCTGCTGCATCTGACCACTTTTTTATTGATCTAGTCACTGGTGCTTCCTGCTTTAATTTTTGCTTGTAAGCAGGAATTAGGATAAAATTATGGTCAGATTTGCCAAATGGAGGGTGAGGGAGAGCTTTATATGCATCTCTGTGTGTGGAGTAAAGGTGTTCCAGAGTTTTTTCCCCTCTTGTTGCACATTTAACCTGCTGATAGAAATTTGGTAAAACTGATTTAAGTTTCCCTGCATTATAGTCCCTGGCTACTAGGAGCACCGCCTCTGGGTGTGCTTTTTCTTGTTTGTTTATGGCGGAATACAGCTCATTCAAAGCTGTCTTAGTGCCAGCCTCTGACTGTGGTGGTATGTAAACAGCTACGAAAAATACAGAAAAAAATACTCTCCAGGTAGATAGTGTGGTCTACAGCTTATCATGAGATACTCAACCTCAGGCGAGCAATAACTCGAGACTTCCTTAGATATGGTGCACCAGCTGTTATTTACAAAAATACATAGTCCACTGCCCCTTGTCTTATCAGACACCGCTGTTCTATCCTGCTGGTGCAGCGTATAACCAGCCAGCTGTATGTTGATAGTGTTGTCGTTCAGCCACGACTCCGTGAAGCATAAGATGTTACAGTTTAGAATGTCCCGTTGGTCATTTAATGGCTTTGATAGAAGAAAACTGTGGATGGATCAAAAACATTGTAGATACTCCACAATACTAACCTTATTGACAGAGTGAAAAGAAGGAAGCCTGTACAGAATAAAAATATTTTTAAAAATGTATCTGGTTTGCAAGAAAGCAGTAAAGTAATACTGTAGAAAATGTGGCAAGGAATTACATTTTTGTCCTGAATACAAAGTGTTATGTTTGAGGCAAACACATTACTGAGTACCACGCTCCACATGTTCAACCATAATGGTGGCTGCATTATGTTATGGGTATGTTGTAATCATCAAGGACTGGGGAGTTTTTCAGGATAAAAAAAATTAACAGAATGGTGCTAAGCACAGGAAAACTCCTAGAGGAAAACCTGGTTCAGTCTGCTTTCCATTAGACACTGGGAGATTAGTTCACCTTTCAGCAGGACAATAACCTAAAACACAAGGCCACTGGAGTTGCTTACCAAGACGACATTGAATGTGGCCGAGTTACAGTTTTGACTTAAAATTAGGCTTAAAAATCTATGGCAAGACTTGAAAATGGCTGGGATATGAATTCACCTTTCAGCAGGGTAATAACCTAAAACGCAAGGCCAAATCTATACTGCAGTTTATTACCAAGAAGACAGTGAATGTTCCTGAATGGCAGAGTTACAGTTTTGACTTAAATCTACTTGGAAATCTGTGGCAAGACATGAAAATGGTTGCCTAGCAATAATCAACAACCAACTTGACAGAGCTTGAAGAATTTTGAAAATAATAATATTGTACAATCCAGGTGTGCAAAGCTCTTCGAGACTTACCCAGAAAGACTTACAGCTGTAATCGTTGCCAAAGGTGCTTCTACAAAATATTGACTCAGGGGTGTGAATATTTATGCATATTTATGATATTTCTGCATTTCTTTTTCAATAAATTTGCTAACATTTCAGTTTTCCATTATTGTGTGTAGATGGGGTGAGAATGTTTGTTTAATTTAATCAAGTTTTGAATTAAGGCTGTGTTACGGATACAAGTATTCTGTGTGTATCCTGTGTGTATTTCTGTTCTCTCCTTCTCCCCTACTCACAGGTGACCATCATCATTCCCCAATCAGTCGCTAATCAGAAGACACCTGCTCCTTTTTTCCTACCCAATCACAGTCCCTTTCCCTTGGTTTAAAAACCCTGTCAGTTGTTTTCTCTGGAGCTCAATCTCTCTGTCAATGCCATATGTCTGTAGATCGCTTGTGTGGTTTAGGATACATGTCACTTTGTCCCCACCTGTGAGTATTGTTTTTGGTTATGGTGTTTGAGTGTTTGTTTGATGGTGGGAAAAGGGGGTAACCAGACAAGTCACCCTTGGGCTACACTACCCATAGGTAAACATTGTTAAATACACTAAGTTAGACCTGGGCGGACCACCCACTGTATTTTTGGTTAGTTAGTTAGCTGTTGGTGAAGTAGGCTAGTCTAGCTTAGGGGTGTTTGTGGTTAGTTAGTTAGCTGTTGGTGAAGTAGGCTAGTCTAGCTTAGGGGTGTTTGTGGTTAGTTAGTTAGCTGTTTGTGAAGTAGGCTAGTCTAGCTTAGGGGTGTTTGTGGTTAGTTAGTTAGCTGTTGTTTAAATAGGCTAGTCTAGCTTAGGGGTGTTTGTGGTTAGTTAGTTAGCTGTTTGTGAAATAGGCTAGTCTAGCTTAGGGGTGTTTGTGAATTATTATTCTTTCTTTCCTTGGGTCCAGCTCAGCCCCTTTTCCTGCCCCCCTTTACCGTGTGTTTAGAAATAAACCCTGTGTGTTTGACGGTAATTAAGTTGTCTGTGTTTCGTTCTCACCGTTACTTTGTCACTGTTACACTTTGCATGAGTTATGTTACGGGTTTAAAGGGATTCGTAACAGGCTGAAAAAGTCATTAGCTCCCATTCAAAGTCATTACCCACTGGTTGAATCAACATCATCTTAGCAGGAAAATGTGACGGTTTTGACTCGACGTGGAAAACTTTTTTTCCCCGAATCCAATCAGTTTTCTTTCTCGAACGTTGATGGCTTTATTTTTTTAAACTTTTTTTTTTACCTAAATCCCGATGACATGGTGATATTTTAGTGTAGATTTTCACGTTGCATTCAGCTTAGTGGACAACTCAACCAAATGTACGTTGAACTGATGTCTGTGCCCCGTGTGTAGCCACCTGTTCTACTTCAGGACATCAGAGTGGCCGCGGCGGCTGTTCAACGGTAATGGCGTGACCGAGTGACGGCGGTGATACCCATACTACTTTGCGGCACCATCTAGCGATTCTCTCTCTCATCTATGGCTGCATATATTATTCTGATACGTGTTTGTCGTATTTCTGCCGTTGGGAAGAGAATAAGAGGCTGTGCAGAACAGTCTGAAGGCAGGACAAGGCGATGTATGTTTGTGCACATGGAAGTCTGTCACGCCCTGACCTTACTTCCTTTTTTTATGTCTCTATTTTGGTTGGGTCAGGGCGGGAGTTGGGGTGGGCATTCTATGTTTTGCATTCTATGTTTTGTATTTCTTTGTTGTTTGGCTGGGTGTGGTTCTCAATCAGAGGCAGCTGTCTATCGTTGTCTCTGATTGAGAACCATACTTAGGTAGCTCTTGCCCACAGGGGTTTTGTGGGTAGTTATTTTCTGTTTTGTGTCTGCACCAGACAGGACTGTTTCGTTTACTCTCTTTGGTGTTTTTGTTATTTCAGTGTTCGGTTTATTTATTAAATTAACATGAACACTTCCCACGCTGCGTTTTGGTCCACTCCTTCCCAGGACGAGCATTACAAAGGCAGTGATTTATGTTTACTCTAGGTTAGTGAGAAAATTTGCCAATTTCCTGTAATTCCAATTTTTTTTTGTGGAGATGATAAAATGATGGGCCATTTTAAAGCAAATTTCCTGCAATTGTACACATTTTTCCATGGAATGGAGATAAATGTTACAGCTTTAAAGATAATTTCCTGCAATTCTATGCATTTTGCCATGCTAATGCCGTGTTATTTTGCTCAAACAATAAAATCTATACTGCTAAATTCAGTTTAAAAAAATATTAAACCGACCCTTCGCTAAGGGCCGGGAAGCCCAATTCCCCCATTCAACCACTGGCGAAATCCCCTCACAATGATCTCAAACTGTTTCTAATACACAATGAAAGGAAACGCAGGCTAACCCTTGCTAATGAAAATAAAACCATACATTATCAATCATATTGTCACAATCGTCTTTACGTGAATGAGTGGACCAAGGCGCAGCGTGAGAGAAATACATCTTCCTTTTATTAGACGAAAACGTAACAAAACACTCTTACAAAACTAACAACAATAAACGACCGTGAAGCTATAAACGAAAGTGCACATACAAGCTACTAACGTTCAACTTAGACAATTACCCACGAAAGCCTACTGTCTATGGCTGCCTTAAATATGGCTCCCAATCAGAGACAATGAATGACAGCTGTCTCTGATTGAGAACCATTCAGGCAACCATAGACTTGCCTAGACAACTATACTAAACCCAACCCCATACACTCAACAAAACCCCCTATACAATACAAGACGAGACAAAACATACAAAACATCCCCCCTGTCACACCCTGACCTAACCAAAGAATACTAAGGCCAGGGTGTGACACATATAATCAATGGTGCTATTTAGGCCTATATAGCATTTGGGAAGACATCAACAACTATTGATTAAATTAAACACAGGATTTAACTACAAAACAAACAATACATTTAGGCCTAGGGTTTGAAGCTTCGGTTGATTTCAAATGGAATCTACATATTTTTTTGAAATCAGTTGGATTCACATCTCCATCTCAACCCCCCCCCCCCCCAACAAATCAAAGTTAAAGAATATGACTAAATCAAATCTTGTTTTTGAACAGAATGCTGAACCAAGATCAAACGAGGAACAGCTCCACACAACAGTAAAGTGAGTCTAGCCGCTGTCCTGTTCTAAACCACTCGTCTCCTTTAGTGTTTGAAGGATTTCTCCTGGAAATGTTTACTAGGCCACTGCAATACAAAGACCAATTAACCAGACTTAACCAGATACTGTAAGTCTATCAATATTGGTTGCATAGAAAAGAAGGGACTGTGGTTAACTAAAGTTGACTCTCTCCTCCTCATCGACTCATCCAGGTGAGAGTCATGTCCTCGTGGTAATTATTAGTATTTATTCCTTGTGTCACTATTTATATTGTAGGAAAAGGACCCGTCAGTAAACATTTCACTGTTAGTCAACACTCGTTGTTTACCACGTGACTTACGACCCGTCAGTAAACATTTCACTGTTAGTCAACACTCGTTGTTTACCACGTGACTTACGACCCCGTCAGTAAACATTTCACTGTTAGTCAACACTCGTTGTTTACCACGTGACTTACGACCCCGTCAGTAAACATTTCACTGTTAGTCAACACTCGTTGTTTACCACGTGACTTACGACCCCGTCAGTAAACATTTCACTGTTAGTCAACACTCGTTGTTTACCACGTGACTTACGACCCCGTCAGTAAACATTTCACTGTTAGTCAACACTCGTTGTTTACCACGTGACTTACGACCCCGTCAGTAAACATTTCACTGTTAGTCAACACTCGTTGTTTACCACGTGACTTACGGCCCGTTAGTAAACATTTCACTGTTAGTCTACACCCGTTGTTTACGAAACATGTGACAATAAAATGTTGGTTATTAGCGATGACTATTTCCAGACAGATGAGCAACAAGAAGTCTTTATTGTTGTTAAATGTCAAATAAAGTCCTTATATTGTAGATATGTACAACCTCTGCTGTTTTCCTTATTTTCTATGCACCCCTGGTTTCTAAAGTCCTATATTCCCACCAAGCGGTATTATTACAATGCCTAGTGTGGACTAAACCAAAACTCGTCAACTCAGGGGGACGGGACGGCAGGTGGTCGAAAGGATGAATGGGCTTGGCTGGTCAGGCTAGGAGCCACTAGGCTTTCCATACTGAGAGAAGAAAAACAGGGCACTCTGAGAGCTGAGACTGAGAGGGACCAAGAGAAAGAACGGGGAGAGAAAGAGGACTCTGTAATCCTTAAGAGACAGAGACTGTGTGAAAACGACACCTTCAGGCCAGACTGGCTCTTTTCCAGGGAAAATTCACTTCTGCTGGGATTCACTTTCAGCATCGGTGCACCGAGGTCACGTGACCAGGACAACAAAAAAAAAGAGGCCAACTAATCTGTGTCGAGTCGCTGAATGAATTTTAATCATTGTGTCATTAAGTGCATTGGCTTACATATGTGTACAATGCTCTCCTCCCTCCAACACATTGGTCTACATTCAGTCTCAATTCAATTTTGGAATATCTGATCTTATATTTAAAAAAATATATATATTATAATTTTAGTTTTTGCCTGCTTATATCTTTTATGTAATTTGGTCAATGTTTAGTCACGTTCACCAGCAAAGGAGAATGTATTATCAGTCAACTTACCTGGTTAAATAAAGAATACGTATTATCAGAGAACTTACCTGGTTAAATAAAGAATACGTGTTATCAGAGAACTTACCTGGTTAAATAAAGAATACGTGTTATCAGTCAACTTACCTGGTTAAATAAAGAATACGTATTATCAGAGAACTTACCTGGTTAAATAAAGAATACGTATTATCAGAGAACTTACCTGGTTAAATAAAGAATACGTATTATCAGAGAACTTACCTGGTGAAATAAAAGAATACAGCAAACTATAAACAGCCACACCCGAGAATAACTGTAGAGGAAAGATGTCCTGAACATGGGACACGATGCGGGGGACTACTGCTTCCCTCTCCTCAACCTCCAAACCTACGTCTGTCTACCCTGCCAACAGGCCAGGTGGCCCAGCGTACACGGCCCTGCGGTGGACTACTGCTTCCCTCTCAACCTCCAAATCTATGTCTGTCTACCCTGCCAACAGGCCAGGTGTCCCGGCGTCCTCAAAACCACTGCCCTGGTTGTCACAGAGACTAGGAAAACATGGTGCTGACCTCAGTCGCATCTTTGAAAATATACTCCTAACAGAACACACCATCATGTTGATGCCCACTGGGTGGAGGAGAGCTCCTTCTAACAGAACATCATGTTGATGCCCACTGGGTGAAGGAGAGCTCCTCCTAACAGAACATCATGTTGATGTCCACTGGGTGGAGAAGAGCTCCTAACAGAACATCATGTTGATGTCCACTGGGTGAAGGAGAGCTCCTCCTAACAGAACATCATGTTGATGTCCACTGGGTGAAGGAGAGCTCCTCCTAACAGAACATCATGTTGATGTCCACTGGGTGAAGGAGAGCTCCTCCTAACAGAACACACCATCATGTTGATGTCCACTGGGTGGAGGAGAGCTCCTCCTAACAGAACATCATGTTGATGTCCACTGGGTGAAGGAGAGCTCCTCCTAACAGAACATCATGTTGATGTCCACTGGGTGGAGGAGAGCTCCTAACAGAACATCATGTTGATGCCCACTGGGTGAAGGAGAGCTCCTCCTAACAGAACATCATGTTGATGTCCACTGGGTGAAGGAGAGCTCCTCCTAACAGAACATTATGTTGATGTCCACTGGTGAAGGAGAGCTCCTCCTAACAGAACATTATGTTGATGTCCACTGGTGAAGGAGAGCTCCTCCTAACAGAACATCATGTTGATGTCCACTGGGTGGAGGAGAGCTCCTCCTAACAGAACACACCATCATGTTGATGTCCACTGGGTGGAGAAGAGCTCCTCCTAACAGAACATCATGTTGATGTCCACTGGGTGGAGGAGAGCTCCTCCTAACAGAACATCATGTTGATGTCCACTGGGTGAAGGAGAGCTCCTCCTAACAGAACATCATGTTGATGTCCACTGGGTGAAGGAGAGCTCCTCCTAACAGAACATCATGTTGATGTCCACTGGGTGAAGGAGAGCTCCTCCTAACAGAACATTATGTTGATGTCCACTGGTGAAGGAGAGCTCCTCCTAACAGAACATTATGTTGATGTCCACTGGTGAAGGAGAGCTCCTCCTAACAGAACATCATGTTGATGTCCACTGGGTGGAGAAGAGCTCCTCCTAACAGAACATCATGTTGATGTCCACTGGGTGAAGGAGAGCTCCTCCTAACAGAACATCATGTTGATGTCCACTGGGTGAAGGAGAGCTCCTCCTAACAGAACATCATGTTGATGTCCACTGGGTGGAGGAGAGCTCCTCCTAACAGAACATTATGTTGATGTCCACTGGTGAAGGAGAGCTCCTCCTAACAGAACATCATGTTGATGTCCACTGGGTGAAGGAGAGCTCCTCCTAACAGAACATCATGTTGATGTCCACTGGGTGGAGGAGAGCTCCTCCTAACAGAACATTATGTTATGAAAGGAGCACAGAAACATCAGAATTAGGATGCCATTGTTGTGAATGATTCTCCCTTTTCCTGATGTAAAGGAAAGATTTACTATAGTGATATAGAACAACAACTTTGGAGTCAGCGGAGCTGCAGGAGTGTCCCTGCTCTGTCACGGACACACACCTAACTCTCGCTGTCAGTCAGAAAGTGGGACAATGGCTGTCCTCGATTACAGACTACAAAGACTGGTTTCAACCATCTGCTACTGAACGGTGGGCTGCATAAGTGAGAGAGAGAGAGAGAGAGGCAGAGAGAGAGAGAGGCAGAGAGAGAGAGAGGCAGAGAGAGAGAGAGGCAGAGAGAGAGAGAGGCAGAGAGAGAGAGAGGCAGAGAGAGAGAGAGAGAGAGGCAGAGAGAGAGGCAGAGAGAGAGGCAGAGAGAGAGGCAGAGAGAGAGAGGCAGAGAGAGAGAGGCAGAGAGACAGAGAGACAGACAGAGACAGAGACAGAGGGAATGAAAACAGGCAAAAGGATGTACAGATCTTATTTTTATTTTTAAGAGACCATATGGACAGTGTTGTCCTGTTGTGTTCCAGAGTCAAGCAGAACTTGTCACATAACTGCCAAAAGGCTTTAGTTTACAAGAACAATTTAAACTCCGGACAATTCCACAGTAACAGAATGACTTTGAGACTTCCAAGTTTTCACTTTAAAAGTATGCCAAACAAAAAACATTGATTGCAAAGTTAAACAAACCATACAACTCTATACACAAGGACTACTTTTAAAAAGTTCCACTGGACATTTGATAAAAACACATTTACTAGAAGAACAGAAGGAACGACAGTAAAATCTCCCTCAGTTTTTTTGTGAACACGTTTTCCAAAAACTCAAATTAAATATCTACTTCGAACTAAGATTCAAAGATGGGGAGTCAGCTATGATATGACATCTTGAGTTTGAAAAAAATCTCTTTTGGTCATTGAACTACAGTAAGTGAAGTGGATTAACCCGCGGTAACAGAATTATGGTAACAGAATGACGTCATAGTTTCTCAGATCTGTACTATACAGAAACGCATAATTACAAAAGTCATGTTCTTAATTGTGATGTATCCTGAACAGGTACACAAAGGTAGAACAATGTAATATCGTCCTTGGCATGTTTGAGTATTATTCTACACACTGGCTATTATTCTAATGAGCTCCGAGCCCACAAACAAGACCAAATTTGATTGGTCAGGATCGGACCACATCTGTACCAATCATAGATGTCTAAGTTTCACAAGTTTGGACATCACAGTTCATTACAGTATAGTTCAGTACAGTACAATAGAGTATACTGTATACTCCAGTGTGCTGTACTGTACAGTATTGTACTGACCTATACTCTACTGTACTGTATTGTACTGACCTATACTCTACTCTACTGTATTGTACTGATCTATACTCTACTGTACAGTATTGTACTGGCCTATACTCTACTGTACTGTACTGTATTGTACTGATCTATACTCTACTTTACAGTACTGTATTGTACTGACCTATACTCTACTTTACTGTACTGTATTGTACTGATCTATACTCTACTTTTCTGTACTGTATTGTACTGATCTATACTCTACTTTACTGTACTAACCTATACTCTACTTTACAGTACTGTATTGTACTGATCTATACGCTACTTTACTGTACTGTATTGTACTAATCTATACTCTACTTTACTGTACAGTACTGTACTGACCTATACTCTACTGTACTGTATTTTACTGATCTATACTCTACTTTACTGTACGGTACTGTACTGACCTATATTCTACTTTACTGTACGGTACTGTACTGACCTATACTCTACTGTACTGTACTGTAGAGTACTGTATTGTACTGACCTATACTCTACTCTACTTTACTGTAGAGTACTGTATTGTACTGACCTATATTCTACTCTACTTTACTGTAGAGTACTGTATTGTACTGACCTATACTCTACTCTACTTTACTGTAGAGTACTGTATTGTACTGACCTATACTCTACTCTACTTTACTGTAGAGTACTGTATTGTACTGACCTATACTCTACTCTACTTTACTGTAGAGTACTGTATTGTACTGACCTATACTCTACTCTACTTTACTGTAGAGTACTGTATTGTACTGACCTATACTCTACTCTACTTTACTGTAGAGTACTGTATTGTACTGACCTATATTCTACTCTACTTTACTGTAGAGTACTGTATTGTACTGACCTATATACTCTACTCTACTTTACTGTAGAGTACTGTATTGTACTGACCTATATTCTACTCTACTTTACTGTAGAGTACTGTATTGTACTGACCTATATTCTACTCTACTTTACTGTAGAGTACTGTATTGTACTGACCTATATTCTACTCTACTTTACTGTAGAGTACTGTATTGTACTAACCTATACTCTCCTTTACTGTACAGTACTTCACTGTGCTCTACCTCCTCAATGTTTTGGCATTCTGGTCCAACAAGTAACTTGTCAAAATGTTATTGAATCGGAGTTGGAAACACCCTTTATAACTGATTTAATATTGTATTATTTGATGGACTCTTTAATGGTCGGCTACAGAAAACATTTCATCCTGATTCTCAGCAGCAAGCTACAGCCTCTTCACACTGATGGGGAGTGAATGGTTACCCAGACTTTTTGCAAATTGTGCCCCCCCCCCCAACCCCTCTTTTACACTGCTGCTACTCTCTATTTATCATATATGCATAGTCACTTTAACTATACATTCATGTACATACTACCTCAATTGGGCCGACCAAACAGTGCTCCCGCACATTGGCTAACCGGGCTATCTGCATTGTGTCCCACCTCCCCCCAACCCCTCTTTTACGCTACTGCTACTCTCTGTTCATCATATATGCATAGTCACTTTAACCATATCTACATGTACATACTACCTCAATAAGCCTGACTAACCGGTGCCTGTATGTAGCCTCACTACTGCTACTCTCTGTTCATCATATATGCATAGTCACTTTAACCATATCTACATGTACATACTACCTCAATAAGCCTGACTAACTGGTGTCTGTATATAGCCTCGCTACTGTTATTTTCGCACGCACGCACGCACGCACGCACACACACACACACCTACACCTTTTTTTTCTCGCAATATTGGTCTGTAAGTAAGTCTTTCACTGTAAGGTCTACTACACCTGTTGTATTCGGGGCACGTGACAAATACACTTTGATTTGAGTTATAGATTATTTTCAGCACTTGAGAGGTAGATCTCAGCAGCAAACTATAGACTCTTCACACTGATTGGTGCTTGTCTAGGACCAAGATAGCTCATCAAATGTCTTCTTACGCAACAATGTATTCACGTTAACTAAATGTTATAACAGAGCCACTGAGTGGAATCCATTTTAACATCTACAGAGTACTTGTGATGTATATGCACAGCACAGGACAAAAATAATGACTTTCCAAACAGACTGAGGCGCTAACTCTGTTATTAACACAGACTGAGGCCCTAACTCTGTTATTAACACAGACTGAGGCCCTAACTCTGTTATTAACACAGACTGAGGCCCTAACTCTGTTATTAACACAGACTGAGGCCCTAACTCTGTTATTAACACAGACTGAGGCCCTAACTCTGTTATTAACACAGACTGAGGCCCTAACTCTGTTATTAACACAGACTGAGGCCCTAACTCTGTTATTAACACAGACTGAGGCCCTAACTCTGTTATTAACACAGACTGAGGCCCTAACTCTGTTATTAACACAGACCGAGGCCCTAACTCTGTTATTAACACAGGCTGAGGCCCTAACTCTCAGTTATTAACACAGACCGAGGCCCTAACTCTGTTATTAACACAGACTGA
This sequence comes from Salvelinus fontinalis, assembly GCF_029448725.1. Classification (NCBI taxonomy): domain Eukaryota; kingdom Metazoa; phylum Chordata; class Actinopteri; order Salmoniformes; family Salmonidae; genus Salvelinus; species Salvelinus fontinalis. The sequence goes on from NC_074689.1 coordinate 36,278,284, forward strand.
GGCCCTAACTCTGTTATTAACACAGACTGAGGCCCTAACTCTGTTATTAACACAGACTGAGGCCCTAACTCTCTGTTATTAACACAGACCGAGGCCCTAACTCTCTGTTATTAACACAGACCGAGGCCCTAACTCTGTTATTAACACAGACTGAGGCCCTAACTCTCAGTAATAATGAGTTTCCAAGCACGCATTCCCTGAGATTGAATTAGATCTTGCCTACAGTTTATATTTGTTTTGTAGGGGCAGACTCCAAATCAGAATATCAATCTACTAAATTATGATTTTTTTTAATCAGCTTTGACATTCTGTTAAGGGACAATAAAAACCTAGTTTGCAACGCTATGGTCCATAGCCAGACCTCTATCAATAACTTCAGCTGCTAGCCCACAATGAAAGTAATTCTAATGCAGCAGCCCCTTGGGGCAAGTCAAAGCAAACTTGGCAGGATGAGGTAAACACACATAAAAAATAACCCTGTAAAATAATTGAAGTGCAGTGATCCTTCCATCTATGAACTCAGTTCAGGAATTTGTGAAACCATGACCAAATTCTACACTCACCATCTGTGAAACGTAGTTAAAGGATAACACAATCATATGGGAGAAAATTGCAGAAGCATTCGCTGAAAAACAAACTCTGAACGTCTGATAATTCGACAGATAGTATTTTCTTTTTTTACAAATACTTCTCCTAAGCAGTTTGTGTGAATGAATCTGGGGGCTAATTACGTCAAAACAGTAATAAGCTCCTAAATGCCTTGAAATGTATACGTTTGTAATTGCTTACAATATCATAGTCCTACCTATTGCAAATATATCACAGAAAATCCTAATGAAATAGGTGTAATTAAATAAATAAATGGAAATAAAATGTCCAGCTCTCTTAGTGTCTGTGAGAGACAGTAATTAAGCAAGGCCAGTGTTATCGAGAGCACAACTGCTACTCTACTTTGTAACAATCAAATTAAATGTGTGTCTAGTACATCACGTTTCACTGACATTTTTCAACAGCGTCATAGTTTGCTCCACTTTTTTTTGTATTTATTAAACGAAGATAAACAGCAGAAGTTAGTACCAGACACACCCTCTGTGTAAACTAACAAAATCTGACCAAGGGACCCAATACAACAATGCAATGGATGGGCAAGACCGTGTCCAACGTGTCCAGTGCGGCGAAACTACACACTGAAATGGACAAAAGACTCTCAATGGATGTGTAATCTCTACGATCTAGTACTGTGGTCATTAATTGTGATCATTTCAATTTCTTTATGTACATTTCCTCTTCACAGTTTCACACCAGTTCAAACGACAATAATTCATAGATAACAATGTTGAGTAAAAATGACTCCTTTTTGCTTACCTGAACATAATTGTTTTCACAGTAGTCTGCTACCCGTGTGAGATTCTGGTAACTCTCTACGAGAGCTCTTTTGCCAGCTGGAATTTCCTCCTCTAGCAACATTTGTAGCTCTGCCATCTTACATCTCCCCGCATAGCGACTTCGCTTTCGCTTTGACTGAGGTTTGAAACAACCAGCTCTGCCACGGAAAAAAAAAAAGAAACTCCTTCGCCCGGTTATTGTGGGATTCATGAGGTGTATTCATTAGTCAGATTCAGTTGCAAAACATTTCGTCTGTTGCAAAACTTTTGGAAACAGAAACAGTTTACCGTTTACTTTAGGAACCAAATGGAAGCAAGCATACCGAACAGAACGAAACGGGCGAGAGACCTGAGTTTGATCAATAGAAACTCTCGTTTTTTGTTCCCAAACGTTTTCCGTTTGGATAAGGCCTAAACTGTTTCCGTTGAAAAACGTTTTGCAACAGACGAAACGTTTTGAAACGGCATCCGATTAATGAATAGACCCCTGGCCTCGCTTTCACATCCGCGCAGGGAGCAAAAAAAAAAACAGCTGCTGGAGAAGTTCTTCAGATTGTCACTATTTACCACAGTCACAACGTCAAAATTGCCTATATCATAAAATGTATTAACAACAAAAATTATCTTTATCGTCTAAATTTAAGGTTAGGGTAAGGCATAAAGTAATCATTGTGGTTAAGGTTAGGGGTGAGCTTAAAATGACATTTTAAGAAGATAAATTGTAGAAATAGGCGGGGTTTATAACTTTGTGGCTGTAATAACTAGTGACGACAAGTCATCCCTCTCGCCTCTCCTCTTCCTCTGACCGAAACATGGATCACCGTGTAGAATGCTGGGATACGTAGTGCTACAATGTATCCTTGTCTGGGCTTCAGATCGGCAAAAATCCTCACATTTTATACAAAACATCAACCCATGAGGATTTTTATGCCCATGCGACATTTCTTATTGTGGCCAACAACACACAGTATTGTGTTGGCTTTTACACCCATTTACCATACATTTGTTTATAGGTCAATTAAACACTCAGCCATAGACTGTATTTAGAACTACATATCATGTAAGCTCACTGTCGCTGGTGCATTGTGGAGCTTGTAGTGATTATGATGTCATAATAAAGAACATATTTATCTCCATCCTGGCAGTAGAGAACTACAACTCCCTTACCGTGCAGTGCCTGTCACTACTGTATTTAGAACTACATATCCTGTAAGCTCTCACTGTGGCTGGTGCATTGTGGAACTTGTAGTGATTATGATGTCATAATAAAGAACATATTTATCTCCATCCTGGCAGTAGAGAACTACAACTCCCTTACCGTGCAGTGCCTGTCACTACTGTATTTAGAACTACATATCCTGTAAGCTCTCACTGTGGCTGGTGCATTGTGGAACTTGTAGTGATTATGATGTCATAATAAAGAACATATTTATCTCCATCCTGGCAGTAGAGAACTACAACTCCCTTACCGTGCAGTGCCTGTCACTACTGTATTTAGAACTACATATCCTGTAAGCTCTCACTGTGGCTGGTGCATTGTGGAACTTGTAGTGATTATGATGTCATAATAAAGAACATATTTATCTCCATCCTGGCAGTAGAGAACTACAACTCCCTTACCGTGCAGTGCCTGTCACTACTGTATTTAGAACTACATATCCTGTAAGCTCTCACTGTGGCTGGTGCATTGTGGAGCTTGTAGTGGTTTTGATGTCATAATAAAGAACATATTTATCTCCATCCTGGCAGTAGAGAACTACAACTCCCTTACCGTGCAGTGCCTGTCACTACTGTATTGTGCATGGCTTCTGTTGGTAAGTAAACGAGAGGTCGTAGTCTCAAGCAGGGTAGATCATTAAATGGTGAGTGACAAACATGGCCTACTGAGCTTATTTACCGAGTGCAATGTATATATTTTGTTGTGTTCTTTGGAAAGATAAATTATTAGGATGTTTTTAAACCATTTGTTTAGTCTCTGTTGCATTGAGTGCTCGAAAATTCATAGACGACATAACCTTACCAGTGGTTTTCGTTTAGCTTAGCTGTTATGGGGTTGTTGTCAAATAGTCACCTATAGTACTTATATATCTATATTTGAAGTACTTTAATGTTATTGTGAACGGTTTTCATATTATTTGACCAATGTTATTATGGGCGTATGACCTAGCTATAGCCACAACATATATTTCTGCAACCCATACTCAACTCTCATGTTGTACATTCCTGTCTGACCACTTTAATAATGATTTATCCCTAGGTTTTGAAGAGTTCGCTAGCGTAATTCACACTTTTTGGGGTCATGATGGAGATGGAGGATGGAAAACCATTGTACGAGCGGAGGTTTGATGCCGCTGTCAAAGTGATACAAAGCTTGCCTCCAGACGGTAAGGGCTATGAGGGCTAAATGCAACATTGTAGACTAAAGCCAATTATTGTTAACCTACTTTCCAAAGCTCTCTGGGAGTAGATATATTTATACACCTGAATAATATCACAAATTCAATTCATTGTGTTAAAACCTAAAGAGTTTTCCAAAAGCCTTTCAAATACTAAGACCACGTTTTTACTGCGCAGGTATATATTCTTAGCCTGGGTACTAATCTGTTTGAGTTATCATTCCTCTCATTGACACTCCTCATCCTCATTTCAGGCCAATATATTCTGCAGTAAGATGTATTTTTTTTATTTTGTGTATCCATTTCAGGTTCTTTTCAGCCCTCCAATGACATGATGCTCAAGTTTTACAGTTACTACAAACAGTCCACACTAGGACCCTGCAACACACCCAGACCCGGTTTCTGGGACCCCATGGGCAAAGTCAAATGGTAATGCAAACCGACCAGTAGGATTCAAATAGGGTCTAAGTCAAATGGTAATGCAAACCGACCAGTAGGATTCAAATAGGGTCTAAGTCAAAATGCAAACCGACCAGTAGGATTCAAATAGGGTCTAAGTCAAATGGTAATGCAAACCGACCAGTAGGATTCAAATAGGGTCTAAGTCAAATGGTAATGCAAACCAACCAGTAGGATTCAAATAGGGTCTAAGTCAAATGGTAATGCAAACCGACCAGTAGGATTCAAATAGGGTCTAAGTCAAATGGTAATGCAAACCGACCAGTAGGATTCAAATAGGGTCTAAGTCAAATGGTAATGCAAACCGACCAGTAGGATTCAAATAGGGTCTAAGTCAAATGGTAATGCAAACCGACCAGTAGGATTCAAATAGGGTCTAAGTCAAATGGTAATGCAAACCGACCAGTAGGATTCAAATAGGGTCTAAGTCAAATGGTAATGCAAACCGACCAGTAGGATTCAAATAGGGTCTAAGTCAAATGGTAATGCAAACTTAAATAGGGTCTTCTAATGACGACAGAGATTTGTCTGTACTGTAAGTCCTTACAGTTAACTTTCTCATTGTCACATTTTATCTGATAAACTCTGGACCCGTTGTGCTGAAGAGGCATGATATGTCATGTCACCTTTTACCCACTTGGCGGCAGTTGACTGTTTTTACTTGTTTGTATATATATATATTTATATATATATATATTTTTTTTTTATAGAAGATCTCGCCACTGAGGGAATCCTCTTTTAGAAATGACACTGCAGCTGTTTATAAATCGGTTCAACTATTATAATTTTACACTGATATTGCTTTACTGCGCCTTACTTGTAGAGTTGGCAGGCCAGCTGCTGCTTTAGGTTAATGAGCGTCTGGGTCATTGACCAAGTGGAGACTCTCTGCTGATAACAAATGACACGATGATCTCAAACAATAATGACTATACGTGCTGTCCACGACTCCTATGAGAATGTCCATTATGTTTAAGAGTTAAAGAATTTAAAGCAACTGGATCACAATATCCAAGATCTATATAAGCAGTTGTTTCTGTTACTGATAACTTAACTCAAATCACATTTTATTGGTCACATACATACGGGTTAGCAGATGTTATTGCGAGTGTAGCGAAATGCTTGTGCTTCTAGTTTCGACAGTGCAGCAGTATCTAACGTGTAATCTAACAATTCCACAACAACTACCTAATACACACAAATCTAAGTAAAAGAATGTAATAAGAATATATAAATATATGGATGAGCAATGACAGAGTGGCATAGACTAAGATACAGTAGATAGTATAGAATACAGTATATATTCTATATATTTTGTTAAACCTGTGTTATCACTTGAAGAGGTATTAAACTCTAGGTAGGGAACTGTCAGTGTAGGTGTTATTTCAAACATCTTGTTCTGTCTATTTAGGGATGCATGGAATGATCTGGGAGAAATGCCCAAGGAAGAGGCAATGACTGCTTATGTTGATGAATTGAAGCTGGTAAGTGTTTTTGTCTTGAATGGATATGAATGTCAATTCAGAGGTCAGCATACCAGTGTTGACGTGTATTCTGATAGGTTGTTGATGAGTCCAGGAAGCAAGCGGAATTCTATTCTTTAATTGAAATTTCCTGAGTTCAATTAAGTTAAGAAGGAATTGACTCCCAACCCAGAGGTGAATAATTTTGTTGATGAAAATCTGTCTAAATGACGTTCAGACAGGATGGCCTGGATGTCGGTGTACGTCAGAGGGCACTAAATGTTTTTGTCGTCGTGTTTAAACAACAGATCCTAGAGGGCATGCCCTGTACAGCTGAGGTAGAGCAGCTGCTGCTGGTGTTGGGGCCCTTCTATGAACAGGTGCAGGAGAAAAAACACATAAATCAGGTGTCCGACCTGTCTGCAGGTACTGTCACTACCTTTTTAATCTAATTTGATTTCGTATGAATTTGATTTTATTTTATTTGGCATGTCTTCCATTTTAACCTATACATTTCTATCGTGTACTCAGCCCGTTTGACTAAATTTGCTCGGCAACTTCAAGGCAAGTCTATAGATGTGTATTTACCCACAATTCCCGGATCATTTTAGTTATGTCTGATGTTGTAGTTCAGTATAAATAGGTTTAAAAATATATATATTTTAGCTTTAGATCTCATAGTTTGGTTAAATTAGAACTTATCTCCCGCTATGTCTCCCGGTATATCTCCCGCTATGTCTCCCGCTATGTCTCCCGCTATGTCTCCCGCTATGTCTCCCGCTATGTCTCCCGCTATGTCTCCCGCTATGTCTCCCGCTATGTCTCCCGCTACGTCTCCCGCTACGTCTCCCGCTACGTCTCCCGCTACGTCTCCCGCTACGTCTCCCGCTACGTCTCCCGCTACGTCTCCCGCTACGTCTCCCGCTACGTCTCCCTGTACGTCTCCCTGTACGTCTCCCTGTACGTCTCCCTGTACGTCTCCCTGTACGTCTCCCGCTATGTCTCCCGCTATGTCTCCCCTTACATCTCCCGGTACGTCTCCCGGTATACAATATACAGTGCATTCGGAAAGTATTCAGCCCTTTTCCCAGGTAGGACGGAGTCAGGCGCAGGACACAGAGATGAGTAATAAATGTCACTTTACTCAAAAACCACAAACTAATTCCACGCAGGGAAAGAATATCCAGCTCACAAGAATAACGTGACAACTTCGCAAGTAACAAACACGCACAAAACCATGGAACCAGAGGGTTAAATAGGGAACAATAATAATGAAATGGAAACCAGGTGTGTACAATAAAGACATAACAAATGGAAAATGAAACGTGGATCCGTGGCGGCTAGAAAACCGGTGACGTCGACCGCCGAACGCAGCCAGAACAAGGAGAGCAACTTCGGCGGAAGTCGTGACAAAAATGGATCAAATACAAACATGTCCTCATCAATCTACACACAATACCCCATAATGACATCACAATACCCCATAATGACATCACAATGCCCCATAATGACATCACAATACCCCATAATGACATCACAATACACCATAATGACATCACAATACCCCATAATGACACCACAATACCCCATAATGACTTAGCGAAAACAGCTTTTTAGACATTTTAGCAAATGTATATAAACAAATCTATAATAATATCTGATTTACATAAGTATTCAGGCCCTTTGCTATGCGACTCGGAATGTATCTGAGGTGCATCCTGTTTCCATTGTTCATCCTTGAGATGTTTCTACAACTTGATTGGAGTCAAACTGTGGTAAAATCAATTGATTGGACATGATTTGGAAGGCATGATTGGGGAAGGGTACCAAATAGTTTCTGCATCATTGAAGGTCCCAAATAACACATTGGCCACCATCATTGTTAAATTGAAGAAGCTTGGAACCAACAAGACTCTTCCTAGAGCTGGCCGCCTGACCAAACTGAGCAATCGGTGGAGAAGGGCCTTGTTTAGGGATGTGACCAAGAACCCGATGGTCACTCTGATAGAGCTCCAGAGTTCCTCTGTGGAGAAGGGAGAACCTTCCAGAAGGACAACCATCTCTGCAGTACTCCACAAATTAGGCCTTTATGGTATAGTGGCCAGACGGAAGCCACTCCTCAGTAAAAGGCACATGCCAGCCCACTTGGAGTTTGTTAAAAGGCACCTAAAGACTCTCAGAAGATTCTCTGGTCTGATGAAACCAAGATGGAACTCTTTGGCCTGAATGCCAAGCTCTACGTCTGGAGGAAACCTGGTACCATCCCTACGGTGAAGCATGGTGTTGGCAGCATCATGCTGTGGGGATGTTTTTCAGCGGCAGGGACTGGGAGACTAGTCAGGATCGAGAGAAAGAGATGAACGGAGCAAAGTACAGAGAGATCCTTGATGAAAGCCAACTCCAGAGCGCTCAGGACCTCAGACTGGGGCGGTTCACCTTCGACAACGACCCTAACCACACAGACAAGACAACGCAGGAGTGGCTTCGGGACAAATCTCTGAATTTCCTTGAGGTGCCCAGCCAGATCCCAGACTTGAACCCGATCGAACATCTCTGGAGAGACCTGAAAGTAGTTGTACAGCTACACTTCCCATCCAACCTGACAGAGCTTGAGAGGATATGCAGAGAAGAATGGGAGAACCTCCAAATACAGGTGTGTCAAGCTTGTAGCGTCATACCCAATAATACTCGAGGCTGTAATCGCTGCCAAAGGTGCTTCAACAAAGTACTGAGTAAACGGTCTGAATACTTATGTAAATTACATATTAGTGTTTTATTTTTAATACATTTGCAAAGATTTCTAAAAACCTGTTTTGCTTTTTCATTATGGGGTATTGTATGTATGTTGATGAGGGGGGAAAACAATTTAATCCATGTTAGAATAATAAGGCTGTAACGTAACAAAATGTGGAAAAAGTCAAGGGATCTGAATACTTTCTGAATGCTCTGTATATACAAAAGTATGTGGACACCCCTTTAAATGTGTATAAAATCGAGCACACAATCATGCAATCTCCATAAACAAACATTGGCAGTAGAATGGCCTTACATAAGAGCTTTCAACGTGGCATCGTCATACGGTAGGAAGCCACCTTTCCAACAAGTCAGTTCATCAAATGTATGCCCTACAAGAGCTGCCCCGGTCAACTGTAAGTGCTTTTATTGTGAAGTGGAAATGTCTAGGAGCAACAATGGCTCACCCGTGAAGTGGTAGGCCACACAAGCTCACAGAACGGGACCGCTGAGTGCTGAAGCGCGTAGCACGTAAAAATTATCTGTACTTGGTTGCAACACGCACTACCGTGTTCCAAACTGCCTCTGGAAGCAAGAACTGATCTCGGGAGCTTCATGAAATGGGTTTCCATGGCCGAGCAGCCGCACACAAGCGTAAGATCACCATGCCCAATACCAAGCGTCGCCTGGAGGGGTGTAAAGCTCCCCGCCATTGGACTCTGGAGCACTGGAAACATCTTCTCTGGACAGATGAATCACGCTTCTTCACCTTATGGCAGTCCAATGGACGAATCTGGGTTTGGCGGATGCCAGGAGAACGCTACCTGCCCAAATGTATAGTGCCAATTGTAAAGTTTGGTGGAGGAGGAATAATGATCTGGGGCTGTTTTTCATGGTTCGGGCTAGGCCCCTTAGTTCCAGTGTAGGGAACTCTTAATGCTACAGCATACAATTACATTCTAGAGGATTCTGTGCTTCCAACTTTGTGGCAACAGTTTGGGGAAGGCCCTTTCCTGTTTCAGCATGACAATGCCCCCGTGGACAAAGCAAGGTCCATACAGAAATGGTTTGTCGAAATCCGGTGTGGAAGAACTTGATTGGCCTGCACAGAGCCCTGACCTCAACCACATCGAACACCTTTGGGATGAATTGGAACGCCGACTGCAAGCCAGGCCTAATCGCCCAACATTATTTCACAACCTCACTAATGCTCTTGTGGCTGAATGGAAGCAAGTCCCCACAGCAATGTTCCAACAGCTAGTGGAAAGCCTTCACAGAAGAGTGGAGGCTGTTATAGCAGCAAAAGGGGGGGAACCAACTTCATATTAATGCCCATGATTTTGGAATGAGATGTTCGATGAGCAGGTGTCCACATACTTTGGTTATGTAGTGTATCTCCTAGTATATCTCCTGGTATATCTCCTGGTATATTTCCTAGTATATCTCCTAGTATATCTCCTGGTATATCTCCTGGTATATCTCCTGGTATATCTCCTGGTATATCTCCTGGTATATCTCCTGGTGTATCTCCTGGTGTATCTCCTGGTGTATCTCCTGGTATATCTCCTGGTATATCTCCTAGTATATCTCCTAGTATATCTCCTGGTATATCTCCTGGTAATTCTCCTGGTGTATCTCCTGGTGTATCTCCTGGTGTATCTCCTGGTGTATCTCCTGGTGTATCTCCTGGTATATCTCCTAGTATATCTCCTGGTGTATCTCCTAGTATATCTCCTAGTATATCTCCTAGTATATCTCCTAGTATATCTCCTAGTATATCTCCTAGTATATCTCCTAGTATATCTCCTAGTATATCTCCTAGTATATCTCCTAGTGTCTCTCCTAGTGTCTCTCCTAGTGTCTCTCCTAGTATATCTCCTGGTAATTCTCCTGGTATATCTCCTGGTATATCTCCTGGTGTATCTCCTGGTGTATCTCCTAGTGTATCTCCTAGTGTATCTCCTAGTGTATCTCCTAGTGTATCTCCTAGTATATCTCCTAGTATATCTCCTTGTATATTTCCTTGTTTGGGTAAATTAAACTAGCAGTAACAAAGTTTTACTTCTATATCATTGTAACACAGTTGTTTCTATGCCACAGGTTTTGGGACCATGATTGCATCAGCACCTTCAAAAAGTGTCACAAGGAGCATCATTAGGACAATGGAAATGAATGGCACCTTGGAGACACGGCCCCCCAGACCGGCGGTTGAGGCTCCAAAGCCCAAAGTCATGGCAGTGAAGGAACGGGGGGAGGAAGAGGAGTTTGAGTTTGATGAGGAAGATGACATTGAAGTAGAAGCAGAAGAAATTGTGGAGATACAGGAGGTGAAAAAAGGTATGTTGTCAAACATTAGAACAAGAAAATAACAATAACAAACAAAACAGGAAACCGTTAAGCAGGAAAACATCTTCTTCTAATAATATATTGAGAAAATGTCTTTCAGCAAATGAAAAGTCAAAGAAAAAGGGCTCATCCAGGAGACCTAAAGTCCCCCTGTCCGAAGGTAATGTGAGGAACGGGATGAGCCACTTTTCCAATGGGACCCACACCTCCAAGGCTGCGCTGAACAGTGAGGACTCAGAGGAGGGCCTCTTGAGCAGCACCCTGCCCCTGGAGCCCCATGTCCAGGTCAACGGCCACCACGCAGGTGGGGACCACCGGATCCGTGTGTTCAGAGTTGTTATCTCTCAGTTAACATCACATGGGGGATATTTCATATTTAACTGAATGTCTAGGACTAGAACAATATTCTTAAAGGTGACCCAACTCATCTCTGGGTGGCACGTAATGTTGCGTTGACAACAGTGACGTACTGTAGTCCGTCTTGTTAGTTAGAATGTTGTGCACACGTTACCATGGCTGAAGGTTTGAGTTCCCTATGCCCATGGGCTATAAAATTATTTTATCCAATGGGCCACAGGATTGTAAATTGTAAATTTGCGCATTTCAAGAGCCTATCATACTATTTATTGTAAACACAAAAAGGTAGAAACTCTTTCCCTGTGGTAACCAATCGGTATTTCAGGCACTGTAGAACAAGGTAGAAACCAACCAATCAGGTGCATGATGATTAGTACTTTATGATTGTAATGTACATAGACTTACCTATTACAGTGTATATCAGGCCTAGAGTTGTCTGTTACAACAGAACTGAGGCTTGAATTTGGATACAATTCAGGTTTGCCATTGATTTCTAGTATGCTGAATATCAACATTACTGTCTGAAACAAGAAGCAGGCGTTATAGGCCTAATCCAGATCGTCCTTTAACCAGGTGGCTAAAAAAAAAGGTTTCAAAATGGATACTCAGCACCCTAGTGGGCGGTTGTCCTCGTGGATTCTTGGCCATGTGATCTTATTAAGCTGCTCAGCTTTACTCCCAGAGCTGTTGCAACTCTGCACTTTCCTGGGAACAGACACAGACTCCCTGCTCTGATGGGTTGCCGTGACATTATCCCCCTAAAAGCTGATCTGGTCTGGGGCCAGTGGACCTCGAACAATCTCTTCTCATCCAATCAATGATCACCTTGAGAAAGGTTTGCGTTTGGAATGTGGAACACATGCTGTACCAGTCAATATTTTTTGATACACCGACTCATTCAAGGGTTTTTTCTTTATTTTTTACTATTTTCTACATTGTAGAATAATAGTTGTAGTGGCTTCCTTTCCTCTTTACCGTAGCCACTGCCCAAGCCTGAAGCGGCATACAGTCCAAGGTTTCCAAACGGACAAACATTCAATGACATCCAGGGATATGGTGCAACAAAAATGTGTATTCTTCTTATAGCTAACAAGGAAATGATTCTTCAATCAACTTAAAGCATAGATTACTTGATATGATCTGTCTGTATGGTCAAAAAACTATACCGCTCCCGCGTCTAGCAAGGACTCCCTCCCCCGAAGGCCCAACTTCCTGCCTTTATCCTAACACACTTAACACAGTACAATGAATGGGCAAGAGGGGGGGGGGGGGAACTAATGTACACTAACAACAAATGAATATATCTCAATCAGGTAAATATAAATCATAAAGGTACATACCTAATATTTCATCATATATGTTAATATTTAATATATTTACACAAATGTACATGGAGCTCAGTATGTTCAGTCTTTTATACAAATATGTCCAAATCGGCATCAAAACTACAAAATAACACACTTTTTTGGTTACAACATGATTCCATATGTGTTATTTCATAGTTTTGATGTCTTCACTATTATTCTACAATGTAGAAAATAGTAAAAATAAAGAAAAACCTTTGAATGAGTAGGTGTGCCCAAACTTTTGACTGGTACTGTATAATGCTAATGGCACACCAAAGGCCTCTGCACTGTTTACATTTGTGTTGCTTCTTAATGGGTCCTGCTAGCACAAACATCTCTCTGAAGGAAGGTTCCCATATGGCTAAGAGTCGAAGCTGACCTGTATGGGACATTGTGCTATCTATTCCTATAGATCTGGATGTATCCTGGCCCCGTCATGTGACCAGTGACTCAGACAGCGAGGTCTACTGTGACTCTATGGACCAGTTTGGCCTGGAAGAGGTAAGAGTACACACACACACACACACACACACACACACACACACACACACACACACACACACACACACACACACACACACACACACACACATATATATATACTTACACAGAGTACAGAAAAGCACAGACAAAACAAGTACACACACAGTATATGCAGCATTTCCAAATCCTCATGTATGTGTGTTTGGTCCAGGGCTCTGAGGCACACACTGACCGCTGTCTGGAGCTGGATGAGGAAGAGCAGGGGGAGAGCCACAGCCCTCTGTCCGATCAGGAGGGGCCCGCCGAGGCACCGTGTGGGACCCCTGAGGACCCCCAGGGCCCACCCAAGGGCATCCAGTGTGGCGGGGAGGATGGGGAGACTAGTGGAGGGGCCTCTCAGAGACAAAGACTGAATACAGATAGGGTCGATAGGAGAGAACGAGGTAAGGTGTGTGTGTGTGTGTGTGTGTGTGTGTGTGTGTGTGTGTGTGTGTGTGTGTGTGTGTGTGTGTGTGTGTGTGTGTGTGTGTGTGTGTGTGTGTTTAGGCCCGCTCTTATTTCTCTAGAAGTATATGTCAGTGTTCACACCTCTCTGTGTCTCCTATATTTGTTTATAGGCTCCAGGTCTTCAGGGCACGGCCTAGAGTCCCAGGGGCCCTTCCTGGGTAGCGGAGGGGACGGGGAACGATGGGGTGGAGCGGGAGCAACAGGAGGCAGTCTGAATGAACAGATCGTAGTGGCGCTGGCCAGACTGCAGGAGGACATGCAGAGTGTCCTGGAGAGACTGCACACACTGGAGGCCCTCACTGCATCCCAGGTCAGAGACCAGAGACCCACATTCCATTTGGAAACGATTACACAGCCTGATTAGATAGTAACTACTGCTAAAAGGGATCTAATAACCCTGTGACAAACATGCTGTCATGTGGTACTTCCACCTATTGCTCTCATGCCTTTTATTCATGCTCAAAGGGTCAGGATTTTGGTCCAAGATGATTTTGGTCCAAGATGATTTTGGTCCAAGATGATTTTGGTCCAAGATGGTTTTGGTCCAAGATGGTTTTGGTCCAAGATGATTTTGGTCCAAGATGAATTTGGTCCAAGATGATTTTGGTCCAAGATGATTTTGGTCCAAGATGATGTTGGTCCAAGATGATGTTGGTCCAAGATGATGTTGGTCCAAGATGATGTTGGTCCAAGATGATGTTGGTCCAAGATGATTTTGGTCCAAGATGATGTTGGTCCAAGATGATGTTGGTCCAAGATGATTTTGGTCCAAGATGATGTTGGTCCAAGATGATGTTGGTCCAAGATGATGTTGGTCCAAGATGGTGTTGGTCCAAGATGATGTTGGTCCAAGATGATGTTGGTCCAAGATGATGTTGGTCCAAGATGGACTGTAACTATTTAGTTGAGGAAGTAATGTAATGAACGTTGTTGTGCTCCTTTCTTCTCTCTTTTCTTTCCTAGTCATTGGCTCTACCATACCCATCATCACCCCTGGCAAAGAAGGGTAGTATGGTACGGTGCACTGGCTTTTCTGTCTGTCATTGTTTGTGTTGGACTCAGATCACATGGTCATAGACTGAACACATGGTCAAAGACTGTTCACATGGTCATAGACTATTCACATGGTCATATACTGTTCACATGGTCATAGACTGAGCACATGGTCGTAGACTGTTCACATGGTCATAGACTGTTCACATGGTCATAGACTGTTCACATGGTCGTAGACTGTTCACATGGTCATAGACTGTTCACATGGTCATAGACTGTTCACATGGTCGTAGACTGTTCACATGGTCGTAGACTGTTCACATGGTCGTAGACTGAACACATGGTCATATACTGTTCACATGGTCATAGACTGAACACATGGTCATATACTGTTCACATGGTCATAGACTGTTCACATGGTCATAGACTGTTCACATGGTCATAGACTGTTCACATGGTCGTAGACTGAACACATGGTCATATACTGTTCACATGGTCATAGACTGAACACATGGTCATATACTGTTCACATGGTCATAGACTGTTCACATGGTCATAGACTGAACACATGGTCATAGACTGAACACATGGTCATAGACTGAACACATGGTCATAGACTGTTCACATGGTCATATACTGTTCACATGGTCATAGACTGAGCACATGGTCGTAGACTGTTCACATGGTCATAGACTGTTCACATGGTCGTAGACTGTTCACATGGTCATAGACTGTTCACATGGTCGTAGACTGTTCACATGGTCGTAGACTGTTCACATGGTCGTAGACTGTTCACATGGTCGTAGACTGAACACATGGTCATATACTGTTCACATGGTCATAGACTGAACACATGGTCATATACTGTTCACATGGTCATAGACTGTTCACATGGTCATAGACTGAACACATGGTCATAGACTGTTCACATGGTCATAGACTGAACACATGGTCATAGACTGTTCACATGGTCGTAGACTGTTCACATGGTCGTAGACTGTTCACATGGTCGTAGACTGAACACATGGTCATATACTGTTCACATGGTCATAGACTGAACACATGGTCATATACTGTTCACATGGTCATAGACTGTTCACATGGTCATAGACTGTTCACATGGTCATAGACTGTTCACATGGTCATAGACTGTTCACATGGTCATAGACTGAGCACATGGTCATAGACTGAACACATGGTCATAGACTGTTCACATGGTCATAGACTGAACACATGGTCATAGACTGTTCACATGGTCGTAGACTGTTCACATGGTCGTAGACTGTTCACATGGTCGTAGACTGAACACATGGTCATATACTGTTCACATGGTCATAGACTGAACACATGGTCATATACTGTTCACATGGTCATAGACTGTTCACATGGTCATAGACTGTTCACATGGTCATAGACTGTTCACATGGTCATAGACTGTTCACATGGTCATAGACTGAGCACATGGTCATAGACTCTTCACATGGTCGTAGACTGTTCACATGGTCATATACTGTTCACATGGTCATAGACTGTTCACATGGTCATAGACTGAACACATGGTCATAGACTGAACACATGGTCATAGACTGAACACATGGTCATAGACTGTTCACATGGTCATATACTGTTCACATGGTCATAGACTGAGCACATGGTCGTAGACTGTTCACATGGTCATAGACTGAACACATGGTCATAGACTGAACACATGGTCATAGACTGAACACATGGTCATAGACTGTTCACATGGTCATAGACTGAGCACATGGTCATAGACTGAGCACATGGTCATAGACTGAGCACATGGTCATAGACTGTTCACATGGTCATAGACTGTTCACATGGTCATAGACTACTCACATGGTCATAGACTGTTCACATGGTCGTAGACTGTTCACATGGTCGTAGACTGTCCACATGGTCGTAGACTGTTCACATGGTCGTAGACTGAACACATGGTCGTAGACTGAACACATGGTCGTAGACTGAACACATGGTCGTAGACTGAACACATGGTCGTAGACTGTTCACATGGTCATAGACTGAACATGCCCTTTGTATTTTCCCACATACATGTATTGTGATTCAGAATACAGATTATTTTCTTTTCGGGGACATTGTGAGATATGTAAAGAGGGAAGTATTTATTAGGTGTGTTTGTTGAAAGCACAAGTCTAGATTCTTTACGCAGTCTAATTAGTATTATTATTCCACTCACTCTAGCGCTTAACACCGCTTGAGCCGTTAACACTAAACCAACTTTAGAATCTTCAGACAGACCGTCTACAAGTTGCTTGAGAAATATATATATATTTTAAATACTATTTAAATACTTTTTTGTTGTTGTAGTACAACCATATTTGCATTAAACTCAATGCAAGTCAATGACCATAGACTCTTGAATGGTCGAAAATGGAGATGAGTCTTGATATGTCACCGTTCAAGCTATCAACATCAGACCAACGTTGAGATGTTCAGATTGACCCTGAGATTGCTTATCAAATGATATTTATTTTTAATACTATTAATACTTTTGTAACTGTAACTATTTAACAGTTTGCAATTAGAGTCAATGGCGACAATGACAGGTAGATATTCACAGTGGCGCTGCTTTCCAACCATTCGAGACTAGACACTCCAAAACAACAACTTCAGGATGATGGAACCACTTCATGAATATATATAGATTATGTAAATGATCCATCCCTTTAATCAGTTTAAATTAGCATACATTTGCATAAAATAACTTCGCCAACAGTAACTCTTGAACTGTTCAAGCTAGAGACATCAAACCAACTGACACATGTTTAGGCTACCCTATCCATTCAATCAATTACTTAATCAATCAGTCAATAGCCAAATCAATCAATTTTTCCATATACCTACTTTTTCCAACTATAATCAGTCACCACCATTACTACTGCACTCATTAGCACGACTGGGACTTATTTCAAAACTGAAATACTTTTTAAACAATCTAGCAAGCGCACCACATCTTCTTCAGGAAATGTACTTCTCTAGTATTCAGAATATTCCTTTTCATCCTATTTTGTCCTCTAGAAACCATCCTGGTGGCCTTTTGACGTGTCTCCTAGCGCTGTTGCCTTTGCTGCGGCATGGCCGTTTGTGGTGCAGTGGCTCATCCGCCTATATCTTCAACGTAAGAGAAGGTAATTCTATAGCAAGATGGGGATATTCTACAATAACTGCTAGTCTTTTTTTATTTTTTATAAATTAGCAAACATTTCTAAAAAGCTGTATTTGCTTTGTCCTTATGGGTTATTGTGTGTAGATTGATGAGGAGAAAAATAACTATTTCATCAATTTTAGAATAAGGCTGTAATCTAACAACATTTTGAAAAAGTTTGAATACCTCCTGAAGGCTTTGTAAATAAGGTATTCCTGTTTTACAAAAATTGTAACATTTGAAAACCTGTTTTTGAATTTGTCATTATGGGGTATTGTGTGTAGATTTCTGAGGATTTTTTTTTATTTAATCCATTTTAGAATAAGGCTGTAACGTAACAAAATGTGAAAAAAGTTAAGGGGTCTGAATACTTTCCGAATGCACTGCACCATACGAAATGTAACATATCATACAAACTGGAGTGTTTACGTACAGAATAATACGAAATGCTCTGAGACCACATTGTGTTGATAACTCTATCAAAAGTATGACTTGAACTGAGTAAAAATGCTTTCTAACATTGAGTCTTGTCCTCACTTTTAGACGAATCAACTGAAAAGTCTCCCGCCCCAAAGACACAGAGCGACGATGAGAGCTCTCTCAACAGTCTCTGGGTTGGGTAACGGCCGTAACCACCCTTCCGCTTTCCCACCCGCACCTCTGTAACTCTAGCTTTTGCACTATGAAGATGGCACTAGGAGTAGTGAGTTTGGGGGACGCATCACAACCCACTGGCACTACAATTGAAATCAAAAGAGAAATGTGAATTGAACTGCAGCTTTTATAATCATGTATACAACTACTGTACTACATTAGTACTTTCTGTTTTGCTCTGAAGAAATTATGATGATTTAACTTGGGCGGTAAAGTTATTGGTTGTGTATGTTGAGTATAGGTATTGCAACTATTCCGTACATCTTACGGCACGTATCGGCAACTTTGATGGGGGTATGGTCCAGGAGGGGGAAAAAACGAAACTCCCCTTTTTAGCGGTCCGTCTCCTGACAGCGAAGAGAAAAAAAATTGACTTTTTAAACTTAATTTCCTGCAATTCTGCATATTTTGCCACGGGGCGTAAAGAAAATGTTGCCGTTTTAAATATGACCGATGATCAGTGGGCCCCACCCCAGTTAGTAATTTGACTATGTTTACTACAAGTTAGCTGGCCACTAGACTAACTTACCAATGTAAAAACATTTATCTGACCTGGGCTTATTGAGTGACTGCTGATGCACAACAAAAACCGAATGTCGAAATCGCAGCTTATGTATTCTACTATTATAACTCTCAACAGTACGTTTTCTTTTTGTCAAATTATTCCGCGGGCCTACAAAGGGGGGGCCCGCGGGTCTCCCCGCCAGTTGCTCATCCCTTGTCTTACAGCATTATAAGAACTATCCAACTTGTC
The DNA here is from genome assembly GCF_029448725.1 of Salvelinus fontinalis. Lineage (NCBI taxonomy): Eukaryota > Metazoa > Chordata > Actinopteri > Salmoniformes > Salmonidae > Salvelinus > Salvelinus fontinalis. The sequence goes on from NC_074689.1 coordinate 36,297,347, forward strand.
CTGCAAATGGACATAACTGCAACAGAAACCTTACGCCATATATCATAATAGTTCATAATAATATTATAATAATCATAATAGTTGCTCAGGCTGCTAATATATGGTGATAACGCTAGGTAGATAAGTGTGTATATATATATATATATAATAATGGATTTGTGGAAAGGTACAATTAAATTCTGAAAATGTGTTAATTTATTATTTCTAATATTAAATGAAAATTAAGACTTTATTGTCTAGTTTCTGGTTGTACATTACTGCTAGGATGTGAATGGTTCAGAATAAGTCATATATATTTTTTTTTAATCGGATTGGCTTTTATACACTTAATTTGTGTATATATAAAAATTAAATCAACTCATGATATAAGGTGCCTCACCAATGTAGCCGTATACAGTACTTGGGGGTGATAGGTAGCCTAGCGCTTAAGAATGTTGTGCTAGTGACTGGAAAGTTGCGAAACGCTAATTGAACACTCAAATGTTACCACCTCAAGCAAGAGGAAAAGAGATAAAAAGGTGAATAGTGTTGATAAATACATCAATAAATAAATTAAATTAAATAAAACAATTCAAATACATTGTTCTTTTTTTGATGAGGACTTGAACTTCATATTTGTTCGTAGCATATTCTTTTAAATGTACACTACCGTTCAAAAGTTTGTGGGTCACTTAGAAATGTCCTTGTTTTCCATGAAAACATACTTGAAATGAGTTGCAAAATTAATAGGAAATATAGTCAAGACGTCGACAAGGTTATAAATAATGATTTTTAATTGAAATAATAATTGTGTCCTTCAAACGTAGCTTTCGTCAAAGAATCCTCCATTTGCAGCAATTACAGCCTTTCAGACCTTTAGCGTTCTAGTTGTCAATTTGTTGAGGTAATCTGAAGAGATTTCACCCCATGCTTCCTGAAGCACTTTCCACAAGTTGGATTGGCTTGATGGGCACTTCTTACCTACCATACGGTCAAGCTGCTCCCACAACAGCTCAATAGGGTTGAGATCCGGTCACTGTGCCGGCCACTCCATTATAGACAGAATACCAGCTGACTGCTTCTTCCCTAAATAGTTATTGCATAGTTTGGAGCTGTGCTTTGGGTCATTGTCCTGTTGTAGGAGGGAATTGGCTCTGATTAAACGCCGTCCACAGGGTATGGAATGGTGTTGCAAAATGGAGTGATAGCCTTCCTTCTTCAAGATCCATTTTACCCTGTACAAATCTCCCACTTTAACACCACCAAAGCACCCCCAGACCATCACATTGCCTCCACCACGCTTGACAGATGGAGTCAAGCACTCCTTCAGCTTCTTTTAATTTTTTCTGCATCTCATGAATGTTCTTTGTGATCTGAACACCTCAAACTTAGATTCGTCTGTCCATAACTTTTTTCCAATCTTCTTCTGTACAGTGTGTGTTTTTTTGCCCATCTTAATCTTTTCTTTTTATTGGCCAGTCTGAGATATGGCTTTTTCTTTGCAACTCTGCCTAGAAGGCCAGCAAATAAGGGCTGTTGACGTTGAGACTGGTGTTTTGTGGGTACTATTTAATGAAGCTGCCAGTTGAGGACTTGTGAGGCGTCTGTTTCTTAAACTACTTGTCCTCTTGCTCAGTTGTGCACCGGTGCCTCCCACTCCTCTTTCTATTCTAGTTAGAGACTGTTTGTGCTATTCTGTGAAGGGAGTAGTACACAGCGTTGTACGAGATCTTCAGTTTCTTGGCAATTTCTCACATGGAATAGCCTTCATTTTTCAGAACAACAATAGACTGACGAGTTTCAGAAGAAAGTTCTTTGTTTCTGGCCATTTTGAGCCTGTAGTCAAACCCACAAATGCTGATGCTCCAGATACTCAACTAGTTTAACAGCCAGTTTTATTGCTTCTTTAATCAGAACAACTGTTTCTAGCTGTGCTAACATAATTGCAAAAGGGTTTTCTAATGATCAATTAGCCTTTTAAAATGATACATTTGGGTTAGGTAACACAACGTGCCATTGGAACACAGGAGTGATGGTTGCTGATAATGGGCCTCTGTACGTCCATGTAGATATTCCATAAAAAAGCCTGCTGTTTCCAGCTACAACAGTCATTTACAACATTAACAATGCCTACACTGTATTTCGGATCAATTTGATGTTATTTTAAATGTACAAAAAAAAACGTGCTTTTCTTTCAAAAACAAGGACATTTCTAAGTGACCCCAAACTTTTGAACCATAGTGTATGTTTTAATGTAACAATGTTGGGTTTTTTGTTTGTAAAGGAACATTGTCCATGGAGGTCTGACAGACAATGGTTGTGTTTGGCTTCTAACATGTGTTTTGAATACTTTCTATGTAATGGAGTTTGGTTCATTTAGTGTAAATTGTATACAATACTAGTTGTACAGACCAGATAAGAACATTATATTGACAAAAGTGCAATATTTTAATTGCATTCTAATGTATTGATGTAGTATATGAATAAATACCAAAATAATGTAGGTATCATAAAATGTACATTTTGCAATAGAGTTGATATTTTCACAGCCATTGATTTGTTAAACTTTCTACTAAATATTAATATTTCTCTCCTTTTCTGCCTTAGATTGTTGTTTGCATGTGATTGAGAATATACTAAACAAAAATATAAATACAACGTATAAAAAGTGTTGGTCACATTTTTCACGAGCTGAAATAAAAGATCCCAGAAATGTTCCATACGCACAAAAAGATTATTTCTCTCAAATGTTGTGCACAAATTTGTTGACATCCCTGTTATTAAGTGAGCATTTCTCATTTGCCACAATAATCCATCCACCTGACAGATCTGGCATATCAAGAAGCTGATTAAACAGCATGATCATTACACAGGTGCACCTTGTGCTGGGGTCAATAAAAGGCCACTCTAAAATGTGTAGGTTTGTCACACAACACAATGCCACAGATGTCTCAAGTTTTGAGGGAGCGTGCAATTGGTATGCTGACTGCAGCACTGTCCACCAGAGCTGTTGCCAGAGAATTGCATGTTCATTTTTCTACCATAAGCCGCCTCCAACATTGTTTTAGAGAATTTGGCAGTACGTCCAACCGGCCTCACAACCGCAGACCACGTGTAACCATGCCAGCCCAGGACCTCCACATCAGGCTTCTTCACCTACGGGATCATCATGCACCAGCCACCTTGACAGCTGATTAAACTGAGTATTTCTTTCTGTAATAAAGCCCTTTCGTGGGGAAAAACTCATTCTGATTGTCTGGGCATGGCACCGCAGTGGGTGGGCCTACGCCCTCCCATGGCTGTGCCCCTGCCCAGTCATGTGAAATCCATAGATTAGGGCCTAATGCATTTATTTCAATTGACTGATTTCCCTATGAACTAACACGGTAAAATCATTGAAATTGTCACATGTTTTATATTCTTGTTTAGTATAAATTGAATAAAGTTTTTTTTGTGTGTGACTTTAAACAAATTCCTCTTATGGGGATTCACACAGATCTGACCACAGGTACTTAGAATGGGATGTGAACATACAAATTCGTAAAATATTTTACAAATTGGAATTTATAACATACACTAAGTTACTAAAAGTATGTGGACACCTGCTCATTGACCTTCTCATTCCAAAATCATGGGCATTCATAAGGAGGTAGTCCCCCCTTTTGCTTCTATAACAGCCTCCACTCTTCTGGGAAGGCTTTCCACTAGATGTTGGAACATTGCTGCTATAACAGCCTCCACTCTTCTGGGAAGGCTTTCCACTAGATGTTGGAACATTGCTGCTATAACAGCCTCCACTCTTCTGGGAAGGCTTTCCACTAGATGTTGGAACATTGCTGCTATAACAGCCTCCACTCTTCTGGGAAGGCTTTCTACTAGATGTTGGAACATTGCTGCTATAACAGCCTCCACTCTTCTGGGAAGGCTTTCCACTAGATGTTGGAACATTGCTGCTATAACAGCCTCCGCTCTTCTGGGAAGGCTTTCCACTAGATGTTGGAACATTGCTGCTATAACAGCCTCCACTCTTCTGGGAAGGCTTTCCACTAGATGTTGGAACATTGCTGCTATAACAGCCTCCACTCTTCTGGGAAGGCTTTCCACTAGATGTTGGAACATTGCTGCTATAACAGCCTCCACTCTTCTGGGAAGGCTTTCCACTAGAGGTTGGAACATTTCTGCAGCGACATGCTTTTATGAAATATGTTTATTTGTTGTGTGCTGAATTATATTGTTTTATACACACGTGTAAGTTTTATTATAAAGTATACAGGGCTCTCTTGTAAAAATAGATTTTTAATCTCAATGTGACTCCCTGATTAAAAAGAGCATTAGTGAGGTCGGGCACTGATGATGGGCGATTAGGCCTGGTTCGCAGTCGGCGTTCTAATTCATCCCAAAGGTGTTCAATGGGGTTGAGGTCAGGGCTCTGTGCAGGCCAGTCAAGTTCTTCCACACCGAGCTCGACAAACCATTTCTGTATGGACCTCACTTTGTGCACGGGGGCATTGTCATGCTGAAATAGGAAAGGGCCTTCCCCAAACTGTTGCCACCAAGTTGGAAGCACAGAATCATCTAGAATGTTCTTGTATGCTGTAGCATTAAGATTCCCCTTCACTGAAACTAAAGGACCTAGCCCAAACCATGAAAAATATCCCAGACCATTATTCCACCTCCACCAAACATTACAGTAGGCACTATGCTTTGGGGCAGGTAGCTTTCTCCTGGTATCCGTCAAACCCAGATGTGTCCGTTGGACTACCAGATGATGAAGTGTGATTCATCACTCCAGAGAACGCGTTTCCACTGCTCCAGCTGATGCTTGGCATTGTGCATGGTGATCTTAGGCTTGTGTGCAGCTGCTCGGCCATGGGAACCTATTTCATGAAGCTCCCGACGAATTTCTTGGGCTGACGTTGCTTCCAGAGGCAGTTTGGAACGCGGTAGTGAGTGTTGCAACCAAGGACAGACAATATTTACACACTACGCGATTCAGCGGTCCTGTTCTGTGAGCTTGTGTGGCCTACCACTTTGCAGCTGAGGCATTGTTGCTCCTAGACGTTTCCACTTACCAATAACAGCACTTACAGTTGACCGGGGAAGCTCTAGCAGGGCAGAAATTTGACGAACTGACTTGTTGGAAAAGTGGCATCCTATGACGGTGTCATGTTGAATGTCACTGAGCTCTTCAGTAAGGCCATTCTACTGCCAATGTTTGTCTATGGAGATTGCATGGCTGTGTGCTCGATTTTATACAGCTGTCAGCACCAGGTGTGGCTGAAATAGCCAAATCCACTAATTTGAAGGGGCGTCCACATACGCTATATACACACACACACACAAAAGTATCATACGAATTTGCAAGACGTAAAATAACATACGAAATGGATGAAGTTGTACAGAATTGTGCACAATTTTCAGGGACCCAGTTTGGTTCGAGTGCTGCTTTTAAAACTACCAGCCAAAATAATACAAAACAAACCCATCTTTTCCTCCTTCAGAATGTGTGTTCTTCTTCATTTCATATTTCACAGAAGAAGAAAAAAAATACACTTTATCACTTCACACAACTGTTTTATTTGTATTTATAACATGTCAAATAAAAATATATTAAAAAGTTAAAAAGAAATCTACACATTTTGTGAAGAGCATACAGATATAGTGTATATGACCCGTTGCATGAAGAAGGGGCCGGCAGGTAGCCTAGTGGTTAGAGTGTAGAGGTGGCAGGTAGCCTAGTGGTTAGAGTGTAGAGGTGGCAGGTAGCCTGGTGGTTAGAGTGTAGAGGTGACAGGTAGCCTAGTGGTTAGAGTGTAGAGGCGGCAGGTAGCCTAGTGGTTAGAGTGTAGAGGTGGTAGGTAGCCTAGTGGTTAGAGTGTAGAGGTGGTAGGTAGCCTAGTGGTTAGAGTGTAGAGGCGGCAGGTAGCCTAGTGGTTAGAGTGTAGGGGCGGCAGGTAGCCTAGTGGTTAGAGTGTAGAGGTGGTAGGTAGCCTAGTGGTTAGAGTGTAGAGGTGGTAGGTAGCCTAGTGGTTAGAGTGTAGAGGTGGTAGGTAGCCTAGTGGTTAGAGTGTAGAGGTGGTAGGTAGCCTAGTGGTTAGAGTGTAGAGGTGGCAGGTAGCCTAGTGGTTAGAGTGTAGGACGAGTAACCGAAAGGTTGCAAGATTGAATCCCCGAGCTGACAAGGTAAAAATCTGTCGTTCTACTCCTGAACAAGGCAGTTAACCCTCTGTTCCCCGGTAGGTCGTCATTGAAAATAAGAATTTGTTCTTAACTGACTTGCCCTAGTTAAATAAAAGTCAAATATATATATTTTTTAATTTAAAGAACTCCATCATAGTAGTTAGTGCATAGAAGAGCAGTGAAACATGGTGCTACGTGGATGAAAAGACAGTCGACAGACAGTACAAATATTTAAAAACAGTAATTCACACAAAAAAAATCTAATATATATATATATATATATATTTTAATTTGAAGAGAATTGGAATTTCAGTGTACTTCCTAAATTGATCGGCATTGACCGTAACCCTGGAGAACAAACCTACAGACTGAAGCCAGACATCGAGGTACTGTGCAGTGTTTCTTGCTTCAAAGTATGACGTGTCAGTGTCGTCCTCTGGCTGAGGGATTAAGGGCATGGTCTGGTTCTGAAGGTTATCCCAGTCCAAACCCGCAAACAGAGTGTGCCTCCGAAGTTCTGATGCAGAAAAGCAAAAAATAAATATGGTTGTAGCAGAAAAATATATAATCATTATACATCCAAATGGTCCATTTCAAATGGAATGGTATTATCACTGTTTAAACTGGTAAAACAAACCCTTTACCTTTGAACCCAGCCCGTTTGTTCATGTCCATGGTGAGTAAGATCTCTATGGCATTACGGGAATTGTGGGATAGCTCCTCCTCGCCATCGGGCCATGGAATATCTGCGATGAAACATAAAAATAAAATGTTATAAAACATTTTCAAATGCACGATTTTACTTTGCTGTAAAAGGCATGTTACACTGAAAACATAACCGATAATAATTTACATTTTAGTCATTGAGCAGACTATCGAGCGTGACTTAGTTAGTACATTAAGATAACTAGCTAGGTTACACAACCACATATCACAGAAAAGTAAAATATTTTCTCAATAAAAAAGACAACTGCAAGAAAGTATCTCTGTTGAGAATATTCTGGAAGACAAGCTGAGGGGTTTCATCGTTGAAGGGGGGCACGCCAGTAAGGAACTCAAACAGACACACACCCAGGGCCCACCAGTCCACCATGCAGTCTGGGGGGGGTGGGGGGGGGGGGCAAGTAGTAAGAGAGACAGTAGGTCACATATTAATCCGTACATAAACATATCTGACCAAATTACCCACGATTTTTTTTGTTCTGGGTTTAACGGAGATTAGTCACATACATGTCTCAGATACCATAACCGTAGTGTCACTGTGCTATTGTCCTGTTAGGCTGTGCCTCTATTCTACAGCAGTGGAAGCAGGAACTGAAACAATTGGACAACATTAGGTTTAGTGTTTAAATGTACAATTTGGGATAAGAAGCCTACATAAACAACTCATAAAGTAAATGGCCAACTATGTAAACTTTAACATTGATTTATCCTGCAATAGATGTCGTTCAATTGGTAACATTCACTTTTGTCTTCTTCTAATGCCTCTTAAGGGGAAAGTAATCTAAAAGTAACTGAATGTAATCCGATTACATTACTGATTACAATTTGGGACAGTTAACTACTAACTGTAACAGATTACATTTAGAAAGTAACCTACCGAACCCTGTCGGGAACCAAACATATTCCTGGACAAAAGCCATATCAATGTATGAACAAATTAACACATTTCATCAGCTTGAAAATATGCCATTACAATTAGGCCCATCGAGCGGTCACGAATGTTCATCCTCCAACATTAATGACCCTATTTAGAATCTTCAACACCATGCACTGAAAATGGCTTCCCATTACAATTTCCCTCAATTGAATCCCAACACGGGTCCAAACCCAATACAGAGTGCCAGAAGCAGACAATAGTGTGTGATTGAGGCACGCAATTCGGGGTGTTCCTGCATTTGGAGACCAGGACCCCCCCCCCCCCCACCTCAAGCACATCATCTTCATGCTTGTGTGACACTAATGATATTTTGGATTTCCCCTGATCGTCTATGCGATTAATGTGTGGATCAAACAGGAAATAAAAAGTATTAGAATTTTTAAAAGGGGGAGAAAGACACTGGTCTACCGGTGTCCTAGCTAGCTAGCTACTGTTGTTTCCCCCGCTTCTTCTGTGAGGTTTATTGGTGGTTGGCATCCAACGTTATGGTACATTACCGCCACCTACTGTACTGGAGTGCTCCCGCCTGTGTACCGGAGTCCTAGCCGGTGTAGGCCATCATTAACCTTTATTGAACTAGACAAGTCAGTTAAGAACAAATTCTTATTTACAATGATGGCCTACACCGGCCAAATCCGGACGACGCTGGGCCAATTGTGTGCCGCCCTGTGGGACTCCAAATCAACACCGGTTGAGATACAGCCTTGATTGTGGACCAATAGCAGTATAAAGAGGGCTTCCTGTAAATGCAGGAACGGCCCGAATTGAGGGCCACAATTACATCATTTTCGAAAACTGAACTGTTGATTTTTCCAACAGATATTTAAACCTTCATGTAAAGTTGTGAAGAAGATGACAGCAGTTATACCAACACACATTCAGAAATAGGAGGAAGGGAAGCGCTACTAAGGTACACTACAGTATGTTTTGGTAGACAGAAGGTACTCAGGTACACTACAGTAGGTGTTGGTAGACAGAAGGTACTCAGGTACACAACAGTAGGTTTTGGTAGACAGAAGGTACTCAGGTACACTACAGTAGGTTTTGGTAGACAGAAGGTACTCAGGTACACTACAGTAGGTGTTGGTAGACAGAAGGTACTCAGGTACACAACAGTAGGTTTTGGTAGACAGAAGGTACTCAGGTACACTACAGTAGGTTTTGGTAGACAGAAGGTACTCAGGTACACAACAGTAGGTTTTGGTAGACAGAAGGTACTCAGGTACACTACAGTAGGATTTGGTAGACAGAAGGTGCTCTTTGGTAAAAGGGGTAAATTGGTCATCAAAAAGAAAAGAGGACCAAGGCACTCTTCATATAATTAATTAAAATGCCTTTATTTGTTATGGCACGTTCAATAGAAACAAAGTTTTAAAAATCCGACGCGTTTCCGGCTACATGGCCTTCGTCAGGTAGTACAAAGAAATAATACAATGTCCTCTTTTGAACAGCTTTTCCAATCAGCCCTAATTACAAGAGGAAGTGGTTACAGAATTGATTGGACACACCTAGTAAGCAATACTATACACATTAAAAAGTGAAATACTGTAGCTATGTTATCATAAAAATACAACTCCAAGCTGGAAGTATCAGGACACATAGAAAGGTAGTTCTAACCTTTAAATATGACTGGGACACATTCAGAAATGTTTTGATATCCCAAACAAGAAATGTGTCAACTCTTACCATGTCGTTTCCCCAATAGCAGCTCTGGGGCTAGGTAATCTGGGGTGCCTAAAATCGGTACTCCCTCCACGGGTACGAGACCACGTCGGACACTCTTAGGGGTCCTGAACGGAGTGTGGGAGGTGGTTGACGACTGCGGGGTCTTAAATTAGGAAACAAATGAATAAATAACTGATAAAGTGTCATGTGTAATGTAAGTTCTCTGAAGCTATATTTAGGTCCTACATTTTCAACTTAGCCCAGTACCCTCCACCCCTGAATCTCGACTCTATCCACCACCCCTGGAATTTGACTGTGCATCTACCTGATCGAGAGAGTTGTTGGAGCTGGGTCTCTTCTGGACTGGTGTGACAGCAGCGGGCATACTGTGGTAGGAGGCTGAGGTGGCCATATCCATAGGCTCCACAGAGCCCAGGCTGAGGCGTGAGCTCCCCGACATGTTGGAGTGATTGATGGAGCTGCAGTAGCTCCGGAAGGCCACCACGTTCCTGGGCTTGAGGAACGAGAGTGACATGGCCACCCTGGGGTTCAACTCAGGGACTCGGTCGGGGAAGGAGCGCTTGGATTCACCTCCTCTCAGGGTGAGCCAGTTTCCCGGCTTTGCCGTTCCTATACTAGCGAAGATGGGTGGCTGAGGAAGGAGTGGGGTACTGGGTGATATTGCCGGGTCATATCGTCTATCGTCTAGTACGAACAATTCCCAATGCCCCTCTTTGTCACTTTGGGCCGACCTCTTTGGGGTTGGGCTGTTGACGATGGACATTTCATGAGCCGACCCCTCAGAGTCAGCGCAGAGGCTCCTGCTCAGCTCGTGGTCTTCACCAAATGACGTGCCTTCGATGACGACCCCCTCTGCTGGTCCTTCCAACTCACACAGGAGGTTTTTAGCCACAGCAATGGGACTGGAGCGTTTAGGGGCCTGGCCTTCAGCAGTCTCTCGACCCTCAGATCCAAACACCTCCAAATGGACATTGGCAAACACCCCTGTCAGACCAGTGCGATTCGTCAAAGCAATATCTGGGACGCCATAACACCTCTGGTACGCTGAGTCGCTCTTCTTGGAAAGGGATTCCAACTGTTCAGAACTTCTCTCCACCTCCTCAAACACTCTCTTTCCTGCTGAGGTTACCACAACATGGCCTTCCTTTGGTTTACCTTCGGTGGCACAGTGACCTTCAACTCCAGAAACATAGCCTCTGAATGGTTGAGAGAGATCAGGCTTCTGTGGTGGGGCAGACTGCTCTACCTCGTTAAACTGAAGCCTCTTCCAAGCAAGAGGTTCCTCTTTGGCCTTCCTGGACAGTTCACCAGTACTGGGTTCTCGGTGGAGCTGTCCACATAGGTCTAAGTTGTCTAACGACGACAGAGCCGAGCCCCGGCACTGCATTCACATATCAGAGGTCGACTTTCCTTTCGTTGGTTCACTGGTATTCCTACCATATAGGTGCAGGAAGTTCTCCCTCTCCTTCTAGAAAAGCAAACCGAAAACAATAACAATACATCTTCTAGTGACCCACAAATACAGAGGTAGATATGATTGAAATGAAAGCAATTGTATTTCCTGCTGGCTTCTGACCTGCTCTACCTCCCATAGTGGGCTGACACCTCCCTCGGAGTCCGTGGTGGAGGGGAAGAGGCATGATTGGCTGCTGCCTGCGCTCATCGTGTCAAACCTCCTTCTGGACTTGAGCAGCCTGGGAGTCAAGCTCTTGGTCAAAGCATTTGGGCTGAACACAAAGCTGTTGGGTCCTGTTAAAACAAAAAGGAAGACCGATTAGAAACATTGAGGGATCAGAACCCACCCTCTCTAGACAGGTTTGATTACAGATCTGGTTAAATATTTTTTTAACTGAAACACATGGTCATTTACAGAGGTAGAATTCTCTCTGCTAGCTCTACCGGAGCTCAATGTCCAGGTCCAAGAGGCTTCTAAACAGCCCCAAGCCATAAGACTCCTGAACATCTAATCAAATGGCTACCCAGACTATTTGCATTGCGCCCCCTTCCCCTCTCTGTTGTTATCATCTATGCAGTCACTTTAATAACTCTACCTACATGTACATTTTACCTCAACTAACCGGAGCCCCCGCACATCGACTCTGTACCGGTACACCCCTGTATATAGTCTCGCTGTTGTTATTCTACTGATTCTCTTTAATTACTTGTTACTTTTATTTCTTATTCTTACCCCCCCCCCCCAAAAAAATTTAACTGCATTGTTGGCTAGGGGCTCGTACGTAAGCATTTCCCTGTAAGGTCTACTACACCTGTTGTATTCGGGAGATGTGACTAATAAAATATGATTTGAAGAGACATACCCAAAGTCTGGCTATGGCAGACAGGGGAACGCAGGTATTCCTTCTGTCTCCTCAAGGGTGAACAGAGCGAGTTTTTCCGCTGATCAATTTTCCCACATGACATCGGGCTGAACACAGCCGGGGTGCTGCTGTGACGCTGGCTCTCCACTGCTGGTGTGTTCTGTGTCTGATGGGATGAAAGCACAGAAGAAATATTTAATATGGCAATAGGAAACAATGTACTGTATCTACACAAACCAATAACAACACATTTACTATCCTGACTGATGTATTGTCTATGAATACATACATTACTTAAATGCAATGAACTACACTGACAAGTCCAAGAGAGCTGATCAAAGACAGGACTTGACCAGGGGTGCAGAAATAATCCTGTTTAGGCTTTGCCAAAGATGGGGTTGTCAAGATATCGGCAAGACTCAATTCTGTGAGGAAAAGGAATTAAAAATGTAGAACTAAACTAAAGCCTGCAAGCGGATAGGGGTGGATGCATTGGTTTAGGAGGCAGGTAGCCTAGCAGTTAAGAGTGTTTTGACCAGTAACTGAAAGTTCGATGGTTCAAAATTCTGACCCGACTAGGCGAAAAATCTGTAGATGTGGCCTTGAGCAAGGCATTTAACCCTAATTGCGGCTGTAAGTCGCTCTGAATAAGAGTGTTTGCTAAATAATTAAAATGTTTAATGTAACCTACAGTTTATGCACATACCTCTGTCAAGCTTGACTTTGGAGAGGCCAAAGTCTGTAAGCTTGACGTGACCTTCATTAGATACAAGCATTTTGTCCGGCTTCAGGTCCCTAAAGGATTGAACAGAATACAAAACTCAAATCATACTAAAATGTGAAATAAAAACCCACACATTTCTTGAAGATGGAGTCATAGAAGTACCTGTGGATGATTCCATGGCGATGGAGGTAGTCTAAAGCACGTGCCACCTCTGAAATGTATTTCACTGACATGTCCTCATCAAAATATCCATAGATGTGAAGAAGGGATTTCTCATCTCCTACAAATAGGTATTCCATCACCTGTGCATAAACACGTACAGAGGCAATACACTAAAGTTAGAAAAGTGACATGTCACTACTTACTGCTTTCATTGATCTTTTTTGGGGGGTGGCGGGGACACATACCAAATACACTTTTGTTGCTGTTTGGAGACAGTAAAAGAGGTGTACGACAAAGGGACTTTTGTTGCTGTTTGGAGACAGTAAAAGAGGTGTACGACAAAGGGACTTTTGCTGAGGGCCAATGCGTCTCTCTCTGCCTTCATCTGACCTGCCAAATTTGTGTCATGCATGTCAGATTTCTTCACCACCTGGAGAAAAGTATACAGCTAAGTAAGTGTCATTGTCCTCAAAAGTTAGGCATTTCCATTATATAAAACATTTAAAAAGTTGAACATTATTTCCAATTCCATCACATTAGCAGCTGTTACTGGTGGTTTACGCCACCCACAATTAGAAATGTCAGCTGTGGAGGAGGTTCATAGCAGTGGTAAAACCGTTGATGACTTGCCTTAATTACATATAATCGTGGATTACATTTCTTCCGTGCAAGGTAAACCTTTCCAAAGGCACCACGGCTGATGGGCTTCAAAACAACGAAGTCATCGATTGAGGCAGGCCTTAGAATATCGGATACCTTCCTATCTGCAGAAGAAGTGGGCTGTTTTTCACCCGCATCCATAGCTGGGAGCTAATCGGTCATACAGCTAACGTTAGCGTGGACTTTTTTAACTTCTTAAGGGACACACATCCTGAGTTTAATTAAACTAAATTCATGCATGCAATTAAACTAGTTAGGTTTTCATTGAGGTACTTTGAAATGTAACAGCTATTTGCTTCCTTTTCACTAACCTGACAGACAAGGCAAGCTTGTTTGAAATTTGAAATCCGCTCCCAGAGAAAGGACGCTATTCGTGGCCAAAGAGAGTGCCTGTACGAAAACGTTAACACTTGAAATTAAGATTTTACCAAATAAAGTTATGAATTAATCAATAAATATAATTGACTTTTTGGGCCATCAATATGTTTTACTAGAGCAACTCTGCTACATGAATTGCATTAGGCAATGGGTAGGACACCTATTCCAGGCATCAACATTGACGCATATTTTGTAAAAGCAAAATCAACTCGTTTACAAATGTTGACAACAACGTGGCAAACAAATTGTTTGTAAAAAATAATAATAATAATATTGGAGAAGTAGCTAGATAAGTGTAGCGAAGAAAATAATCGTGTTCAAACCGGTAGTAATTTCTTCCAGAAGTCACGTTGATGTTGACCTCTCATGAAGAAGCCATTTTCATGAAAGTAACAGTTTAGTAACAAGAGAAAAACAAAAGGACTGTTCCCAGGAGGAGTTGGTATAATCAGTAACATTGAGGGTCTGTCTTCACATACTAACCCTCAAGTTGCTGTGATCATGTTTTCATTCTCGGCGACGTTCCAGCCACAGGTAAGTAAAGGCAGTTGACACTAAGCCAGAATAGGATAACTGGCTAATTAGCTATCTAGGTGACTGATGTAACCTAGCTACTCGAATGTGCTGGCTAATTAACGTTAGATATACGAGACAACACATGTAACTAGCTAGCTGTTTAAAGTTATGTATTTTATCTCGCCATAAATATTGTTTGCTAGTTCTTGTTATCAAGCTTATTTAGCTAACGTTAACTAACGTTAGTTACTGTAGGTGACGTTACGCAGTTCTCAATCTCAGTATGTCCTAAAGTTAGCTGTCTGTTCATACTAACACAGCGATATTTTTGACAGTTGTAAAGTTCATTTGAAGCTAGCTAGTTATGAATTAGGTTAACTAACCAAACTAGCGGACGAATTGGTTATGCCATACCATATCAGACAGTTACATAATCGAGCTATCGCGATAAAAGTATTGCTTGATTTACACCTGCCTGTGAATGACAATACCAATGAATACTGTCAATCAATGGCATGCGGACGGCTGTTTTTAAATTGTAACAGGAGAAATGAATGTCCCCCCAATGTCAAATCTGGCCCGTGTACATAACGTTAGATGCAACTCTTCACACCAGTAACTATCTGGCAGGGACTTGTAATGCCTTTGATCTCATTAGAAGATATTTACGAGTTGAACTCAAATTACCTTCCCTCATCAGTTCCAATTTGTCCATCTATGTTGCCTCTTGACTCTTCTTAGGTAACGAGTCAACTCATTGGCCAACTCATCAATGCCCTCCATTCCCTGAAGAACTCAGCCAGCTCCACAGCCACAGCTTCTGTCCAGAGCCTGCAGACATATGTCACATCAGAGCAGGACCTGTTGCTCACAGAGGTAAGATAACACTAAGGGGATGTGGCTTACATGCAAACCCATATTTCATCTTCAAATTGGTTCGGTTTAAGGTACGGGTCAAGTTTTAGATTTAGGCTAGTCTGGCGGTCAATGGGATCCTGGTCAGTCCCGTTAGACTCTCTCCCCTGTAAGATTAGCCTACTTAATGGCAATCGTAGGTGGTACATTTGTTATCATGGATTCCTCTTCTCATAGCCTAGGCTTATTCCTGACACAACACTGCAGTTCTCCCTCAGACTGGACAAGCCTCAATGTACACAAGCTGTGTCTACCTTTTTAGAGCTATAGCTATAGCATCAACTGGCTCCTCCCCCTCCA
Source organism: Salvelinus fontinalis (assembly GCF_029448725.1). Taxonomy (NCBI): domain Eukaryota; kingdom Metazoa; phylum Chordata; class Actinopteri; order Salmoniformes; family Salmonidae; genus Salvelinus; species Salvelinus fontinalis. The sequence goes on from NC_074689.1 coordinate 36,312,825, forward strand.
CTATCCTCAGGAGCCCCAGTGCGACTTTGTACTGACTCACATATAACATTGGAATTATGGGAATCCTGTTGTGTGCAGGGCCACCAGCTCTACCGGACTAGGCACAGCTCCCCAAGCAGACATGTCTTTGTTGTGGTTAGGGAGAGTGTTGTTGTCTAAACATAGCAATATCATGTGCCATAGACACTGAGCATAAATTACATTATTGCAGGTATGTATTGTCACTCGCAGCTCTCCAATGTGTATGTGTTGTTGTTATTGCTCATCAATTGGCTAGAGATCATGGCCACTGGAGTCAAATGTATTTGCAGATGTTTGGGCTCCTTCAAGATAATGAAAGATAAGTTGTAAATTCCCTTACAAATGCAACAGCAGCTCATAATTTCATACTGAGCCTGACTTGCATAGCTAGCCAAACTCACACTGCAATGCTACATTTGACCACTTTTCTCTTAATTTTTTTTTTTTCTCCAATAATTATTAAATGATTGTACGGCAATCTTAGCTAAACTAGACTGGTCGGCAACCCCCACTAGGGGAAACCCCTATGGTCGTGAGTTAGCCTGGTCCCAGATCTGTTCATGGCCAACGCTTGCTCATTATTACAGTTGATGTGTCCTTCATACTGACTTCCTGTTCCCACTGTGAACCTCCAGGACCTGGGTCTAGCAGAACACAGGGTGGGTCAGCCCACTGTGAACCTCCGGGACCTGGGCTTATCAGACCTGAGGGTGGGTCAGCTGGATGAGCTGGTGAACAGGTTACTGCCCTCACTGGGCTCAGAGGAGGGCCCAGCTGCTTCAAAATGGAGGACGTCCCACGTCTCTACGGACTCTTTCTTCCAAAACAAACATGGTGAGGACCTAGTTGTTTTTATTTGATGAATCTGTGTTTTTGTTGCAGGGTGTATATTTGTAGTAAAATGATACCACGCATGTGTGTATTTGTGAAAGTCTTCAGTTAACTTGTGCATTTGTTTCTATAGGGTTGTCAAACGGAAGGTTGGGTGTTTTTGGCTCGCCAATGTTCCACAGACCAAACCAGAGTCCTCTACATGCCATCTGTTCAGAGCTCCAATACTGGCCTGGTAAGGAACCATACCTGGTTTATTTTGCATTAGTGTCATCTGTGGAATGTGCCCAGTGACCTTCAAGTGAAGATAGGCAATTCACCATGGTAAAATAATCAACTATTTGAGAGAATTTCATTGGTCCTAAAGTGAAATCTCCACCGGCACCGGGCAAATTAAATACGCCCACTCACAAGTCATCATATTTTCCCCCTATGACATAACATAGTAAAATGAATAGTATAATATTTGGCGCCCCCCCCCCCCCCCCCCCCTTCTGCTTCTTCTTCAGTAAGGGTACAGAACCGAGGCTTCAAGACTCTGAGGAAGAGCAGACGCGTGGATTCTGGTTACCAGGGGCTGGCAGAACCAGAGGGTTACACTTCAGCGTTCATGAAGGTCAGCAAGTGTTACACTATGCAACCAGTCACATAGTTCACAAATCCCCTTCTAGGACAGACAGGCATGCAGTCAATGAACCCACTGCAGTCAATGAACCCATCTGTTTTGTTGTCCTGAAGTTTACCAGAATTTCCCCTTCAACGTGAAGATTGGCACGTGTTGTAAAATTGTGACCCAAACCCTTTTTCTCTTGTTCTTTATAGTATGGTGGTGATTTCTCACACACTGTTTTGTTTTTTGGCAATGTGGGAAGGGCTGTTTTTTAAATGTTTTGTAACCACTCTGGCTAGGCCCATTCATCTAATTTTCATGTTCAACATCTTGCTTTCTCCTCCCTCTCTTTCTCTCACCCGCTGACACACATACATTATGCGCTCTCTCCCATTATTTCACCCCCACAACCCCTCCGTCACAGGTTCTCCTCATGAGACCTGACAAGTCCCCAGAGGCAGAGAGTCTGGATCACGTGGTAAAGCAGAAGAACCTGCAAGGTGACCAACAAGATGCCTTCAAGTCTGGTTTCACTGAGGGCTTCATGAGGTCCCAGGCCTTCACTCAGAGGACACACGGCAAGTCACACAACTTTCTTCATATATGGCATCTTAATCACTCAACATATTCCCTTCCTAGAGTGACTAACAGGAAGCAACATTTGAAAAAAAAAAATAGTACACAATAAATGTATTTAACCTTTATTTAACTAGACAAGTCAGTACAGAACATTCTTATTTACAATGACGGCTTACGGGGGACACTGCCTTGTTCAGGGGCAGAATTACAGATTTTTACCTTGTCGGGGATTTGATCCTGCAACCTTTTGGTTACTAGGCCAACGCTCTAACCACTAGGCTACCTGCCGCCCCCAAAATGTTGCATTATCTTTAAAGGAACGGTGTTAGTCATCATTGAGAAACATTTTTTAAAGTTAAGTCTGATATTTTAAACCCTGCCCCAGCTCGTAACAGATTTGCTCCTCTTTGAAGTCAATCATGACTGCCAGTTACAGTGAAGCACTAAGCCCATGGCCACCACTAGCAGTTCCACCAAGTGTTCACAAGGTGGCACTGCTGAGTTGAACTTAATCTCTTGTTTCAGTAACAAATTTATATATTTCTATCTTCCATTGACAGACTCACTAAGGAGGACCAGGCTGATTCTATTGGTCCTCCTCGTTGTGGGAATCTATGGCCTGTCAAGAAGCCCGTTTCTTTCGGGTAAAGGGTCCTTTTCTGATGCTGGTTTGTGTTCTATTGAATTCTTACGCTTGCATGAATCACGGCATTGTGATTGTGCTTTTTCATCAAGAGCAATTGTTGAATTGGCTGCTGTTCCACTGATCATGCTTTATGATCAATTATCAGCCAGCTGCCCGGTCCCCTAGCTGCCCAGGCGCTGGTCCATGATAGTAGTTATTAGAAACTCCACCTTTGGTCATTTAACAATGAATGATTGAATAGTAAATGGATATTTGAATATATATTGAGTGGATGAGGAAAGTGGTATTAACAAAATCAATAGTTCATGTTATTCTAGCATAGTTTCGATGATAAAGTAGAGGCCTATTGGAGATTCCCAGGTGGTGTCTGTCAGTGGTCTGATTGACTTGTCATGGGTTTGCACTGAACAGTGAGGTTCCGCACCACGTCAGGCCTGGACTCACAAGTGGACCCGGTCCAGGTGAAGAGCGTCACGTTTGAGCACGTCAAGGGTGTAGAGGAGGCCAAGAATGAACTGCAGGACGTGGTGGAGTTCCTCAGAAACCCCCAGAAGTTCACCGTGCTGGGAGGGAAGCTCCCTAAAGGTACGGTGTCTTTCTGTAAAGAATACTCTGTAGACATTCGGTTATCTCCTACTAACTCAGTGGCCTTTTTGGTTAAGCTTCCGCCCTGAGGTTGGGAGTTCGATCCCCGGCTCAGTCATACCAAAGACTGTAAAAATTGGACCCAATGTGTGTCTACTTGGCACTCTGTATTAAGGACATAGATTAGGGGTAAGGCCTTACGACGAGACTACAGTCCTGTCCAGGGGGTGTATTTGTACATTAAGCTGCCTCACACTACAGAAACAGGAGATAGATTGGGGTTAAGGCCTTACGATGAGACTACAGTCCTGTCCAGGGGGTGTATTTGTACATTAAGCTGCCTCACACTACAGAAACAGGAGATAGATTGGGGTTAAGGCTTTACGATGATACTACAGTCCTGTCCAGGGGGTGTATTTGTAGATTAAGCTGCCTCACACTACAGAAACAGGAGATAGATTGGGGTTAAGGCTTTACGATGATACTACAGTCCTGTCCAGGGGGTGTATTTGTAGATTAAGCTGCCTCACACTACAGAAAGCAGATATGTCCACAAGGTTACTTCCGTACTTATTAGCTGAGCAGGGATGTCCTCAAGCCAAAGCTACTTCCTTACTACTTATGTGTCTTATCTTTCTGTGTGATCCCTTTACACAGTGCCATTACGTTTTCTTTCTTTCAATGTGTTCATATGTTGCACTTTTTTGTGGCCTCTGGTTCTGTCAGGCATCCTCCTGATTGGCCCCCCAGGCACAGGAAAGACTCTCCTGGCTCGGGCTGTAGCCGGGGAGGCCGACGTCCCCTTCTTCTACGCATCGGGATCCGAGTTTGACGAGATGTTTGTGGGTGTCGGAGCTAGCCGCATCAGGAACCTCTTCAGTAAGTCCCAGAGGAGATCTATGGCTGTGTACTGTTATCAATACACTGACTGACCAACCTTCACCCTGTCACTCATGATAGCTGATTGATGTAAGGACCTGATAGGTTCAATTGATTTATTGGGGGAAAAGATACACGGACTACAACCCAGGGGATAACAACTTAACGTGATTTGATTCATTTCCAACGTTAGTGACTCCATTCGTTTCCAGCGTTAGTGATTCCATTCGTTTCCAGCGTTAGTGATTCGATTCGTTTCCAGCATTGGTGATTCCATTCGTTTCCAGCGTTGGTGATTCCATTTGTTTCCAGCGTTGGTGATTCCATTCGTTTCCAGCGTTGGTGATTCCATTCGTTTCCAACGTTAGTGATTCGATTCGTTTCCAGCGTTAGTGATTCCATTTGTTTCCAGCGTTGGTGATTCGATTCGTTTCCAGCGTTAGTGATTCCATTCGTTTCCAGCGTTAGTGATTCCATTCGTTTCCAGCGTTAGTGATTCCATTCGTTTCCAGCGTTAGTGATTCCATTCGTTTCCAGCGTTAGTGATTCCATTCGTTTCCAGCGTTAGTGATTCCATTCGTTTCCAGCGTTAGTGATTCCATTCGTTTCCAACGTTAGTGATTCGATTCGTTTCCAGCGTTGGTGATTCCATTCGTTTCCAGCGTTGGTGATTCCATTTGTTTCCAGCGTTAGTGATTCGATTCGTTTCCAGCGTTAGTGATTCGATTCGTTTCCAGCATGGTCCCTGATGGAATACAGACCAAGTTAAATAAAACAGTAACCCCTCTGCATCACAGTCATTTCACAATATGGCTTTCAACTAATCAAGTACTTCTTGATCAGTGTCCATGACGCGGAGGAAAGGAGGGACACAGCCTAAATCTCTTTCTGTTTGGTCTGCAGAAGAGGCGAAAGCCAACGCACCTTGTGTTGTCTTCATTGATGAGCTTGACAGCGTGGGAGGAAAGAGGATTGAGTCTCCCATGCACCCCTACTCCAGACAGACCATCAACCAGCTACTGGCAGAGATGGACGGGTAAGAACAACTCAGAATATACTGTATATAGCTATTGTGTCAGAGAATTAAGCCTGAATAATTTTTGTATGTTTACCTGATACATATCACAAGGCTTGCATTTTCCTCATTCAATGTGTTGATACTCCACAGGTTCAAACCAAACGAAGGGGTCATCGTTATTGGCGCTACAAACTTTGCTGAGGCTTTGGATAAGTATGTTTACAGTGGATAGTAACAGGTGTTTCTGTAGGCTTTTCACCAAACCAGTAGGCTTGGTCCCTTTGTCAGGACCTGGCTGGTTTGCTGTCTAGTCTTAACATTTACATTTAAGTCATTTAGCAGACGCTCTTATCCAGAGCGACTTACAAATTGGAAAGTTCATACATATTCATCCTGGTCCCCCCCGTGGGAATTGAACCCTGGTCCCCCCCCGTGGGAATTGAACCCACAACCCTGGCGTTGCCAGCGCCATGCTCTACCAACTGAGCCACACGGGACCACTGGATTTCAGCTCCCGAGTTGCAAAATCACACTTGAAATGTGGTTCACATTGGAATAAGGCTGAGTGGTTAATTAGAACAAATTGCACAGTGGGAACTACTCTTCCCATGTGCCCAGAGAACTGATTCTGCCTTTTTTGCCATGACCCTCCTCGATATGAAAGATGAGATTACTGGAAAAGTCGCCCTAAGAAAGTTATTCTTGAGAGCTGGCTATAGGACCTGCAAAAAGCTGTACAAATGGAACAAATCCATTTAGAAAGAGGTCAGAAATAGAACCGCTCTTAATTTTGCTCCATTGATGGAGAACCTTTTAAATTCTTTGTAGAATCACAAGGCTAAAGGTAAATAAAGAATGCATTTGTTATTGACACAATTGAGATTGGAGCATGTACTTTGTTTTGAATTGGAAACAACATGTTAGGTCTCTGGATCATTAGCCCATTGCTCTCTGGATCATTAGCCCATAGCTCTCTGGATCATTAGCCCATTGCTCTCTGGATCATTAGCCCATTGCTCTCTGGATCATTAGCCCATTGCTCTCTGGATCATTAGCCCATAGCTCTCTGGATCATTAGCCCATAGCTCTCTGGATCATTAGCCCATAGCTCTCTGGATCATTAGCCCATAGCTCTCTGGATCATTAGCCCATAGCTCTCTGGATCATTAGCCCATAGCTCTCTGGATCATTAGCCCATAGCTCTCTGGATCATTAGCCCATAGCTCTCTGGATCATTAGCCCATAGCTCTCTGGATCATTAGCCCATAGCTCTCTGGATCATTAGCCCATTGCTCTCTGGATCATTAGCCCATTGCTCTCTGGATCATTAGCCCATTGCTCTCTGGATCATTAGCCCATTGCTCTCTGGATCATTAGCTCATTGCTCTTCTGTCTTTTTTTTAGTGCCCTGGTACGTCCGGGGAGGTTTGACATGCAAGTGACCGTCCCTCGTCCGGACGTGAAAGGACGTACGGAGATCCTCAACTGGTACCTGCAGAAGATCAAAGTGGATCCTAGTAGGTTTCAAATCAGTTGCTTAGATCAGTGGCTTTCAGATCTCTCCTTGTGGACCCCCCCCCCCCCCCCCCCCGAGACGTTTCACAATGTTGTTGTAGCCCTGAACTATCTCGGGTCCCTGAGGAGAGGTTTGAAAACTCCTGGCTTAGACAGTATATCAGCTGACTAATTTATCATAGCGACGTTAAACCTAGCCGCCTCGTCGAGAGGTTCTGATCACTAGGTGTCACGGCTACCCCCCCCCCCCTCCCCTCACACACACACACACACACACACACACATACACACACACACACACAAATTCGCTGCATGAAAGAGCCCACTGTTTTGGACTGACAACATTCTCCTTTTGGCCCTGCTGGTTGTGTGTTCAGACGTGAACGCGGCGATCATTGCCAGAGGGACGGTGGGCTTCACGGGGGCGGAGCTGGAGAACCTGGTGAACCAGGCGGCCCTGAAGGCAGCGGTGGACGGCCTCGACCAGGTCACCATGAAGGAACTGGAGTTCTCCAAGGACAAGATCCTCATGGGTGGGTGCATATACATACACACACACACACGTCGCTACACTCGTGTTAACATCTGCTAACCATGTGTATGTGATCTATAACATTTTATTTGACACACGCACACACACACATATATATATATATATGAACCTTCCTTCAGAGAGATGTTTGTGCTAGCAGGACCCATTAAGAAGCAACACAAATGTAACTAATGCAGAGGCCTTTGGTGCATTATACAGTACCAGTCAAACGTTTGGACACACCTACCACCTTTTCTATTAATTAAAATGTACTTTTAACAAGGCACACCTGTTAATTGAAATGCATTCCAGGTGACTACCTCATGAAGCTGGTTGAGAGAATGACAAGTGTGCACAGCTGTCATTGTCGTGGAAATACTTCTTAATAATATCTCTTAGACACTGGAGCTTGTGAGTTCAGAATAGGCTTTATTAAAAAGTAACAAGCCGAGCTGGTCCCAGACTCGGCGATCTCCTTATACAATTTCAGTTTGACACATCATACATAGTCACTCCACTTGATGTCTTATTCTACAATTTAGAAAATAGTACATTATAAAGTAAATCCCTGGAATGAGTACGTGTCAACTTTTGGCTGGTCCTTTATCTGTCTATCACACTCAACCTGCCATGTGAGAGAACTGAATGACAACGAGTCTCTGGTTAAGAGACATTCTAATGTAGACTGTTAGAACGCCTGTCTGGTCAGGATCCCTCTCATTCTCTAGGACAGATATTTTCCCAGGAGTTGGTGGTTCTATCTTTCAGGTTGGAATTCCCAAATAAAACGTACTGGAGTAAAATCTGTACTACACTAATATGAATGATAAAGTGTTTTTTTAATTCTTCAAAGTGGGTACTCTTGTCTCTCTGTATACTGAAGGTCCTGAGCGCAGGAGTGTGGACATTGATAAGAGGAACAAGCAAATCACAGCCTACCACGAGTCAGGCCACGCCATTGTGGCGTATTACACCAAAGACGCCATGCCCATCAACAAGGCAACCATCATGCCCAGAGGGCCCACTCTTGGCCATGTGAGTAGTACTGAGCATTGCGTTTTGATTGGCCAAGGAGTGTTTGAAGCCGTGGTATATTACCATCTAATCATCCCACTTGCTTTGACATGACATCTCTGATTTAGCAATGTCATAGTTTGTTACATTTCATCCACGTTTTGCATTGCGACGCTAAATGTGTTCCATTATATAGTAAAATACCTTGCAGAATAGGTGCATTGTCCCTTCTGCCATTACTTTACCCCCCCGCCCCTTAGTGCTGTTGCCCTGGACTTCCTGAAAGAAGTGGGCCTAGGTTTCGATGTTGGCAGCTCCAGGGGGCTTGCCTTTTAAAACAGTTCAGGAGGAACAGAGAACTACTATTATGTGATGGTTTACCTAAGATGGATGTTCTCGAAGGCTAGTCTTTCCTGTCTGTTTAGGTGTCCATGCTCCCAGATGATGACCGCTGGAGCGAGACTCGTGCTCAGCTCCTGGCCCAGATGGACGTCAGCATGGGAGGCCGTGTGGCCGAGGAACTCATCTTTGGCGACGATTACATCACGACTGGTGAGGGGGGGGGGGAAACCTAGATCGGTTGGGCTTTAGATATAGAGCATATTGCTACATTAATTTTGGGGGACTTGTAAATGAATGTATAATCAGTTGATTCTTGAAGAATATAACTTCTAAATGAGCTGAGTTTAACTGTCGTACCCAGTCAGAACCCCAAATAACCTTGAGTTACTCCGTTGTTTGTAAACAATACAATTATTGAACAAACACTGAATAGCCTTAACTATTTGGATAACGGGGATGCATCCTTAGCGCTGTCTATGAATTTGAGTGGTTACAGTTCTCCAGCCCCATCCCTCAGCCTTACTCTTGTATTGTGGTTTCTCCATCCCTCAGCCTTACTCCTGTATTGTGGTTTCTCCATCCCTCAGCCTTACTCTTGTATTGTGGTTTCTCCATCCCTCAGCCTTACTCTTGTATTGTGGTTTCTCCATCCCTCAGCCTTACTCTTGTATTGCGGTGTCTCCAGCCCTCAGCCTTACTCCTGTATTGTGGTTTCTCCAGCCCTCAGCCTTACTCCTGTATTGTGGTTTCTCCAGCCCTCAGCCTTACTCTTGTATTGCGGTGTCTCCAGCCCTCAGCCTTACTCTTGTATTGCGGTGTCTCCAGCCCTCAGCCTTACTCCTGTATTGTGGTTTCTCCAGCCCTCAGCCTTACTCTTGTATTGCGGTGTCTCCAGCCCTCAGCCTTACTCCTGTATTGTGGTTTCTCCATCCCTCAGCCTTACTCTTGTATTGTGGTTTCTCCATCCCTCAGCCTTACTCTTGTATTGCGGTTTCTCCATCCCTCAGCCTTACTCTTGTATTGTGGTTTCTCCATCCCTCAGCCTTACTCTTGTATTGCGGTTTCTCCAGCCCTCAGCCTTACTCTTGTATTGCGGTTTCTCCAGCCCTCAGCCTTACTCTTGTATTGCGGTTTCTCCATCCCTCAGCCTTACTCTTGTATTGTGGCGGCTCTGTTTTCCAGGAGCGTCAAGCGACTTTGACGGGGCGACTAGAATAGCCAAGATGATGGTGACCAGGTTCGGAATGAGTGACAAGGTAAGAGATTATACCTCGTGCACATAAAATGGTAGATTGAAGATGAGTCTACACAAATCGTTCCTAACTGCGTTTTTTTTCCTTCTTCTAGTAGTCTGCATTTTAGATGGTCTAAATGCATTTCATTTCACCAAAGGCCGTATCCATAAATTTAGAAGGCAGCGTTGCCTTTGTGCAGTAATGCCATTCTCAGGCATTGCACGTGATTGGAGGGATCTCTCAGCCATGTTGTACATGTGCCCGACACATTCTAGACTTTGTTCCGACTCAACCCTGAGAGATTTACTCTGCTACTCACCTCATATCTACAGACCGTAGTATGTACAGGCCGTAGTATGTACAGGCCGTAGTATGTACAGGCCGTAGTATGTACAGGCCGTAGTATGTACAGACCGTAGTTTACTGAGGCTCTTAGAATAATAATAATAGATGTATTTTATGTAGTGCTTTTCTTTACAAAGAGAATCTCCGACGCTTTAAAAACAAAAGTAGGGTTCTGGCAGTGGCAAGTCTTGACTTATGCGATGGTCTCCCACAGCCGATAGCTGGTGTTGATTGTGATGGCTGAATGTCGATGGTACAGGGAGGGAGAAGCGGATAGACTGATCCGAAGCTCTTCATCAGACACCTTCGCCGTATCCTCCTCCTCCTCCTCCGTAGGTTGGCTGGATCATGAACTCCTGAAAGTGTCACACCCACCTGGGTGTTGCTTTGGCGGGTGTAGGCTAAGCTCAGCGCCTGGAAGACCACCACACGTCTGTAGTAGTAGTAGTCTGGTATAGTCACCCTATGAGGCGAGCTGTATCCCCTCAAACCCTGGCACCCCCTCATCACGTTCCTAAAACCGGGGTGGGTGGAACCACAAAAAAAAGCTCTGTAGAAGCCGCCCGGTGCTGTGTGGGTTATTGAGATGCATCGTTCAAATGATCGCAGAGCCAGCTAGCATAGCTATCTAGTCCGAATTATTATTACACTGCTCAAAAAAATAAAGGGAACACTTAAACAACACAATGTAACTCCAAGTCAATCACATCTCTGTGAAATCAAACTGTCCACTTAGGAAGCAACACTGATTGACAATACATTTCACATGCTGTTGTGCAAATGGAATAGACAAAAGGTGGAAATTATAGGCAATTAGCAAGACACCCCCAATAAAGGAATTGTTCTACAGGTGGTGACCACAGGCCACTTCTCAGTTCCTATGCTTCCTGGCTGATGTTTTGGTCACTTTTGAATGCTGGCGGTGCTTTCACTCTTGTGGTAGCATGAGACGGAGACGCATAAAACAAAAATATTCCTAAATGTACAGGAGCACTCTGCCAAGGCTTCCTCGCAGTGCCATGGCAACCACGGAACTTATCATGTATACATAAGACAGCCCAATTTTGGGGTGGCAGGTAGCCTAGTGGTTAGAGCGTTGGGTCAGTAAACAAGGTAACATCTGTCCTTCTGCCCCTGAACAGGACAGTTAACCCACTGTTCCTAGAACGTCATTGTTAGTAAGAATTTGTTCTTAACTGACTTGCCTAGTTTAAAGAAATTATTGGGCCAAATGTAATTTTGAAACGCATACGGAGGAGCTATTTGATTAGAGGGATATATGTATATTTTTTGGTAACCTCAATGTCCTCCAGCTCTCTGACTATTTTGATCCAACCGTTTACTTAACCTGCCAACCCTGAAATTAGTGACTGATTTACTGTGCCACAGACCTGGCAACCCATGCGGCCTTACCCTGTTCATTACTATAAGGAAGAAGCCTTGGCTTGTGCGTGCCGGAATGGCTCACAGGAGCAGGAACCTACAGGAGCAGGAACCTATCTCCTGTTTCTGTAGCGTGAGGAAGCTTGATGTACAAGTACACTCCCTGGACAGGACGCTAGTCTATCTCCTGTTTCTGTAGCGTGAGGAAGCTTGATGTACAAGTACACTCCCTGGACAGGACGCTAGTCTATCGCAGAGCCTAGGAGTAGCTGATGCATAAGTGGTCTGCTGTGCCCCTAACCCTGAGACTGTTGCTGTGCCCCTAACCCTGAGACTGTTGCTGTGCCCCTAACCCTGAGACTAAACCTTATTTTTTCAGCTTGGTGTCATGACCTATGCTGAAGTGACCAAACAGAGCCCTGAGACGCAGGCCGCCATCGAACAGGAAGTCAGGGTCCTGCTCAAGGTAAGCTTCCCAAACCTTCCCCCACTGCACTTTTTTTAATGTCAAATCCTATCTACACTAAACAAAAATATAAACGATACAATTTCTACGATTTTCGAGTTACAGTTCATATAAGGAAATCACTAAATTTAAATGAATTGAGCCCTACTTGATGGATTTCACAATTGGGAATACAGATATGCATCTGTTGGTCACAGATACCTTAAAAAGAAAAAGGTAGGGGTGTGGATCAGAAAACCAGTCATTATCTGGTGTGACCATTTGACTCATCCAGAGATACATCTCCTTCACATAGAGTTGATCAGGCTGTTGATTGTAGAATGTTGTCCCACTCCTCTTCAATGGCTGTGCGAAGTTGCTGGATATTGGCGTGAACTGGAACACATTGATCCAGAGCATCCCAAACATGCTCAATGGGTGACATGTCAGGTGAGTATGCAGGCCATGGAAGAACTGGGATATGTTCAAATTCCAGGAATTGTGTACAGATCCTTGCGACATGGGGCTGTGCATTATCATCCTGAAACATGAGGTGATGGCAGTGGATGAATGGCACGACAATGGGCCTCATGATCTGGTCACGGTATCTCTGTGCATTCAAATTGCCATCGATGAAATGCAATTGTGTTCGTTGTCCGTAGCTTATGCCTGTCCATACCATAACCCCACCACCATAGGGCGCTCTGTTCACAACGTTTACATCAGCAAACCGCTCGCCCACACGACGTCATATACACGGTCTGCCCGGTAAAGTTGGAACTGTGGTTCAACCGTGAGGAGCACACTTCTCCAGCGTGACAGTGGCCATCGAAGGTGAGCATTTGCTGCAGTTTGGTCAAGACCCTGGTGAGGACGACTAACATGCAGATGAGCTTCCCTGAGACGGTTTCTGACAGTTTGTGCAGAATATATATATATTTTTTTGCAAACCCACAGTTTCATAAGTTGTCCGGGTGGCTGATCTCAGGTGGTACTGGGTTCACGTGGTTACATGTGGTCTGCGGTTGTGAAGCCGGTTGGACGTACTGCCAAACTCTTTAAAATGACGTTGGATGCGGGTTATGGTAGAGATATTATCTGGCAACAGCTCTGGTAGACATTCTTGCAGTCAGCGTGCCAATTGCACGCTCCCTCAACATGAGACATCTGTGGCATTGTGTTGTGTGACACAACTTCACATGTTAGTGGCCTTTTATTGTCCCCAGCACAAGGTGAACCTGTGTAATAATCATGCTTTTTAATCAGCTTCTTGATATGCCACACCTGTCAGGTGGATGGATTATCTTGGCAAAGGAGAAATGCTCACTAACAGGGATATAAACAAATTCGCGCACAGCATCTTCGAGAGACATAAGCTTTTTGTGCGTATGGAACATTTCTGGGATCTTTTTTTATTTCAACATAGGACAAACACTTTACATGTTGTGTTTTTATATTTTTGTTCAGTACAGTTACTTTTCGTATTAACCAACCAATAACCATTCAACTTTCTAAATAGTAGTTTCTTCAATATTCACTCTTATGAAAGTGTGATAATAATCCGGTGCTCCTGAGTGGTGCAGCGGTCTGAGGTACTGCTTCTCTACAGACCCTGGTGCAGCGGTCTGAGGTACTGCTTCTCTACAGACCCTGGTGCAGCGGTCTGAGGTACTGCTTCTCTACAGACCCTGGTGCAGCGGTCTGAGGTACTGCTTCTCTACAGACCCTGGTGCAGCGGTCTGAGGTACTGCTTCACTACAGACCCTGGTGCAGCGGTCTGAGGTACTGCTTCTCTACAGACCCTGGTGCAGCGGTCTGAGGTACTGCTTCTCTACAGACCCTGGTGCAGCGGTCTGAGGTACTGCTTCTCTACAGACCCTGGTGCAGCGGTCTGAGGTACTGCTTCTCTACAGACCCTGGTGCAGCGGTCTGAGGTACTGCTTCTCTACAGACCCTGGTGCAGCGGTCTGAGGCACTGCTTCTCTACAGACCCTGGTGCAGCGGTCGGAGGTACTGCTTCTCTACAGACCCTGGTGCAGCGGTCTGAGGTACTGCTTCACTACAGACCCTGGTGCAGCGGTCTGAGGTACTGCTTCACTACAGACCCTGGTGCAGCGGTCTGAGGTACTGCTTCTCTACAGACCCTGGTGCAGCGGTCTGAGGTACTGCTTCTCTACAGACCCTGGTGCAGCGGTCTGAGGTACTGCTTCACTACAGACCCTGGTGCAGCGGTCTGAGGTACTGCTTCTCTACAGACCCTGGTGCAGCGGTCTGAGGCACTGCTTCACTACAGACCCTGGTGCAGCGGTCTGAGGCACTGCTTCACTACAGACCCTGGTGCAGCGGTCTGAGGTACTGCTTCACTACAGACCCTGGTGCAGCGGTCTGAGGCACTGCTTCACTACAGACCCTGGTGCAGCGGTCTGAGGTACTGCTTCACTACAGACCCTGGTGCAGCGGTCTGAGGCACTGCTTCTCTACAGACCCTGGTGCAGCGGTCTGAGGTACTGCTTCTCTACAGACCCTGGTGCAGCGGTCTGAGGTACTGCTTCTCTACAGACCCTGGTGCAGCGGTCTGAGGTACTGCTTCTCTACAGACCCTGGTGCAGCGGTCTGAGGTACTGCTTCTCTACAGACCCTGGTGCAGCGGTCTGAGGTACTGCTTCTCTACAGACCCTGGTGCAGCGGTCTGAGGTACTGCTTCTCTACAGACCCTGGTGCAGCGGTCTGAGGTACTGCTTCACTACAGACCCTGGTGCAGCGGTCTGAGGTACTGCTTCTCTACAGACCCTGGTGCAGCGGTCTGAGGTACTGCTTCACTACAGACCCTGGTGCAGCGGTCTGAGGTACTGCTTCACTACAGACCCTGGTGCAGCGGTCTGAGGTACTGCTTCTCTACAGACCCTGGTGCAGCGGTCTGAGGTACTGCTTCACTACAGACCCTGGTGCAGCGGTCTGAGGCACTGCTTCACTACAGACCCTGGTGCAGCGGTCTGAGGCACTGCTTCACTACAGACCCTGGTGCAGCGGTCTGAGGTACTGCTTCACTACAGACCCTGGTGCAGCGGTCTGAGGCACTGCTTCTCTACAGACCCTGGTGCAGCGGTCTGAGGTACTGCTTCTCTACAGACCCTGGTGCAGCGGTCTGAGGTACTGCTTCACTACAGACCCTGGTGCAGCGGTCTGAGGCACTGCTTCTCTACAGACCCTGGTGCAGCGGTCTGAGGCACTGCTTCTCTACAGACCCTGGTGCAGCGGTCTGAGGCACTGCTTCTCTACAGACCCTGGTGCAGCGGTCTGAGGTACTGCTTCTCTACAGACCCTGGTGCAGCGGTCTGAGGTACTGCTTCACTACAGACCCTGGTGCAGCGGTCTGAGGCACTGCTTCTCTACAGACCCTGGTGCAGCGGTCTGAGGCACTGCTTCTCTACAGACCCTGGTGCAGCGGTCTGAGGCACTGCTTCTCTACAGACCCTGGTGCAGCGGTCTGAGGCACTGCTTCTCTACAGACCCTGGTGCAGCGCTCTGAGGTACTGCTTCACTACAGACCCTGGTGCAGCGGTCTGAGGTACTGCTTCACTACAGACCCTGGTGCAGCGGTCTGAGGTACTGCTTCTCTACAGACCCTGGTGCAGCGGTCTGAGGTACTGCTTCTCTACAGACCCTGGTGCAGCGGTCTGAGGTACTGCTTCACTACAGACCCTGGTGCAGCGGTCTGAGGTACTGCTTCACTACAGACCCTGGTGCAGCGGTCTGAGGTACTGCTTCTCTACAGACCCTGGTGCAGCGGTCTGAGGTACTGCTTCACTACAGACCCTGGTGCAGCGGTCTGAGGTACTGCTTCTCTACAGACCCTGGTGCAGCGGTCTGAGGTACTGCTTCTCTACAGACCCTGGTGCAGCGGTCTGAGGTACTGCTTCACTACAGACCCTGGTGCAGCGGTCTGAGGTACTGCTTCTCTACAGACCCTGGTGCAGCGGTCTGAGGTACTGCTTCTCTACAGACCCTGGTGCAGCGGTCTGAGGTACTGCTTCTCTACAGACCCTGGTGCAGCGGTCTGAGGTACTGCTTCACTACAGACCCTGGTGCAGCGGTCTGAGGTACTGCTTCTCTACAGACCCTGGTGCAGCGGTCTGAGGTACTGCTTCTCTACAGACCCTGGTGCAGCGGTCTGAGGTACTGCTTCACTACAGACCCTGGTGCAGCGGTCTGAGGCACTGCTTCACTACAGACCCTGGTGCAGCGGTCTGAGGCACTGCTTCACTACAGACCCTGGTGCAGCGGTCTGAGGCACTGCTTCTCTACAGACCCTGGTGCAGCGGTCTGAGGTACTGCTTCTCTACAGACCCTGGTGCAGCGGTCTGAGGTACTGCTTCACTACAGACCCTGGTGCAGCGGTCTGAGGTACTGCTTCTCTACAGACCCTGGTGCAGCGGTCTGAGGTACTGCTTCTCTACAGACCCTGGTGCAGCGGTCTGAGGTACTGCTTCTCTACAGACCCTGGTGCAGCGGTCTGAGGTACTGCTTCTCTACAGACCCTGGTGCAGCGGTCTGAGGTACTGCTTCACTACAGACCCTGGTGCAGCGGTCTGAGGCACTGCTTCTCTACAGACCCTGGTGCAGCGGTCTGAGGTACTGCTTCTCTACAGACCCTGGTGCAGCGGTCTGAGGTACTGCTGCTCTACAGACCCTGGTGCAGCGGTCTGAGGTACTGCTTCTCTACAGACCCTGGTGCAGCGGTCTGAGGTACTGCTTCACTACAGACCCTGGTGCAGCGGTCTGAGGTACTGCTTCACTACAGACCCTGGTGCAGCGGTCTGAGGTACTGCTTCACTACAGACCCTGGTGCAGCGGTCTGAGGTACTGCTTCACTACAGACCCTGGTGCAGCGGTCTGAGGTACTGCTTCTCTACAGACCCTGGTGCAGCGGTCTGAGGTACTGCTTCTCTACAGACCCTGGTGCAGCGGTCTGAGGTACTGCTTCACTACAGACCCTGGTGCAGCGGTCTGAGGTACTGCTTCTCTACAGACCCTGGTGCAGCGGTCTGAGGTACTGCTTCACTACAGACCCTGGTGCAGCGGTCTGAGGTACTGCTTCACTACAGACCCTGGTGCAGCGGTCTGAGGTACTGCTTCTCTACAGACCCTGGTGCAGCGGTCTGAGGTACTGCTTCACTACAGACCCTGGTGCAGCGGTCTGAGGCACTGCTTCACTACAGACCCTGGTGCAGCGGTCTGAGGCACTGCTTCACTACAGACCCTGGTGCAGCGGTCTGAGGTACTGCTTCACTACAGACCCTGGTGCAGCGGTCTGAGGCACTGCTTCTCTACAGACCCTGGTGCAGCGGTCTGAGGCACTGCTTCACTACAGACCCTGGTGCAGCGGTCTGAGGTACTGCTTCACTACAGACCCTGGTGCAGCGGTCTGAGGCACTGCTTCTCTACAGACCCTGGTGCAGCGGTCTGAGGTACTGCTTCTCTACAGACCCTGGTGCAGCGGTCTGAGGTACTGCTTCTCTACAGACCCTGGTGCAGCGGTCTGAGGTACTGCTTCTCTACAGACCCTGGTGCAGCGGTCTGAGGTACTGCTTCTCTACAGACCCTGGTGCAGCGGTCTGAGGTACTGCTTCTCTACAGACCCTGGTGCAGCGGTCTGAGGTACTGCTTCTCTACAGACCCTGGTGCAGCGGTCTGAGGTACTGCTTCACTACAGACCCTGGTGCAGCGGTCTGAGGTACTGCTTCTCTACAGACCCTGGTGCAGCGGTCTGAGGTACTGCTTCACTACAGACCCTGGTGCAGCGGTCTGAGGTACTGCTTCACTACAGACCCTGGTGCAGCGGTCTGAGGTACTGCTTCTCTACAGACCCTGGTGCAGCGGTCTGAGGTACTGCTTCACTACAGACCCTGGTGCAGCGGTCTGAGGCACTGCTTCACTACAGACCCTGGTGCAGCGGTCTGAGGTACTGCTTCACTACAGACCCTGGTGCAGCGGTCTGAGGCACTGCTTCTCTACAGACCCTGGTGCAGCGGTCTGAGGTACTGCTTCTCTACAGACCCTGGTGCAGCGGTCTGAGGTACTGCTTCTCTACAGACCCTGGTGCAGCGGTCTGAGGTACTGCTTCTCTACAGACCCTGGTGCAGCGGTCTGAGGCACTGCTTCACTACAGACCCTGGTGCAGCGGTCTGAGGCACTGCTTCACTACAGACCCTGGTGCAGCGGTCTGAGGCACTGCTTCTCTACAGACCCTGGTGCAGCGGTCTGAGGCACTGCTTCTCTACAGACCCTGGTGCAGCGGTCTGAGGTACTGCTTCACTACAGACCCTGGTGCAGCGGTCTGAGGCACTGCTTCTCTACAGACCCTGGTGCAGCGGTCTGAGGCACTGCTTCTCTACAGACCCTGGTGCAGCGGTCTGAGGCACTGCTTCTCTACAGACCCTGGTGCAGCGGTCTGAGGCACTGCTTCTCTACAGACCCTGGTGCAGCGGTCTGAGGCACTGCTTCTCTACAGACCCTGGTGCAGCGGTCTGAGGCACTGCATCTCTACAGACCCTGGTGCAGCGGTCTGAGGCACTGCTTCACTACAGACCCTGGTGCAGCGGTCTGAGGCACTGCTTCACTACAGACCCTGGTGCAGCGGTCTGAGGCACTGCTTCTCTACAGACCCTGGTGCAGCGGTCTGAGGCACTGCTTCTCTACAGACCCTGGTGCAGCGGTCTGAGGTACTGCTTCTCTACAGACCCTGGTGCAGCGGTCTGAGGTACTGCTTCTCTACAGACCCTGGTGCAGCGGTCTGAGGTACTGCTTCTCTACAGACCCTGGTGCAGCGGTCTGAGGTACTGCTTCTCTACAGACCCTGGTGCAGCGGTCTGAGGCACTGCTTCACTACAGACCCTGGTGCAGCGGTCTGAGGCACTGCTTCTCTACAGACCCTGGTGCAGCGGTCTGAGGTACTGCTTCTCTACAGACCCTGGTGCAGCGGTCTGAGGTACTGCTGCTCTACAGACCCTGGTGCAGCGGTCTGAGGCACTGCTTCACTACAGACCCTGGTGCAGCGGTCTGAGGCACTGCTTCACTACAGACCCTGGTGCAGCGGTCTGAGGTACTGCTTCTCTACAGACCCTGGTGCAGCGGTCTGAGGTACTGCTTCTCTACAGACCCTGGTGCAGCGGTCTGAGGTACTGCTTCACTACAGACCCTGGTGCAGCGGTCTGAGGTACTGCTTCACTACAGACCCTGGTGCAGCGGTCTGAGGTACTGCTTCACTACAGACCCTGGTGCAGCGGTCTGAGGTACTGCTTCACTACAGACCCTGGTGCAGCGGTCTGAGGCACTGCTTCTCTACAGACCCTGGTGTAGCGGTCTGAGGCACTGCTTCTCTACAGACCCTGGTGCAGCGGTCTGAGGTACTGCTTCTCTACAGACCCTGGTGCAGCGGTCTGAGGCACTGCTTCACTACAGACCCTGGTGCAGCGGTCTGAGGCACTGCTTCACTACAGACCCTGGTGCAGCGGTCTGAGGTACTGCTTCTCTACAGACCCTGGTGCAGCGGTCTGAGGCACTGCTTCTCTACAGACCCTGGTGCAGCGGTCTGAGGCACTGCTTCACTACAGACCCTGGTGCAGCGGTCTGAGGCACTGCTTCACTACAGACCCTGGTGCAGCGGTCTGAGGCACTGCTTCACTACAGACCCTGGTGCAGCGGTCTGAGGCACTGCTTCTCTACAGACCCTGGTGCAGCGGTCTGAGGCACTGCTTCACTACAGACCCTGGTGCAGCGGTCTGAGGCACTGCTTCACTACAGACCCTGGTGCAGCGGTCTGAGGCACTGCTTCACTACAGACCCTGGTGCAGCGGTCTGAGGTACTGCTTCTCTACAGACCCTGGTGCAGCGGTCTGAGGTACTGCTTCTCTACAGACCCTGGTGCAGCGGTCTGAGGTACTGCTTCTCTACAGACCCTGGTGCAGCGGTCTGAGGCACTGCTTCTCTACAGACCCTGGTGCAGCGGTCTGAGGCACTGCTTCACTACAGACCCTGGTGCAGCGGTCTGAGGCACTGCTTCTCTACAGACCCTGGTGCAGCGGTCTGAGGCACTGCTTCTCTACAGACCCTGGTGCAGCGGTCTGAGGCACTGCTTCTCTACAGACCCTGGTGCAGCGGTCTGAGGTACTGCTTCTCTACAGACCCTGGTGCAGCGGTCTGAGGCACTGCTTCTCTACAGACCCTGGTGCAGCGGTCTGAGGTACTGCTTCACTACAGACCCTGGTGCAGCGGTCTGAGGTACTGCTTCACTACAGACCCTGGTGCAGCGGTCTGAGGAACTGCTTCTCTACAGACCCTGGTGCAGCGGTCTGAGGCACTGCTTCTCTACAGACCCTGGTGCAGCGGTCTGAGGCACTGCTTCTCTACAGACCCTGGTGCAGCGGTCTGAGGCACTGCTTCTCTACAGACCCTGGTGCAGCGGTCTGAGGCACTGCTTCTCTACAGACCCTGGTGCAGCGGTCTGAGGCACTGCTTCTCTACAGACCCTGGTGCAGCGGTCTGAGGCACTGCTTCTCTACAGACCCTGGTGCAGCGGTCTGAGGCACTGCTTCTCTACAGACCCTGGTGCAGCGGTCTGAGGTACTGCTTCTCTACAGACCCTGGTGCAGCGGTCTGAGGTACTGCTTCTCTACAGACCCTGGTGCAGCGGTCTGAGGTACTGCTTCTCTACAGACCCTGGTGCAGCGGTCTGAGGTACTGCTTCTCTACAGACCCTGGTGCAGCGGTCTGAGGTACTGCTTCTCTACAGACCCTGGTGCAGCGGTCTGAGGTACTGCTTCTCTACAGACCCTGGTGCAGCGGTCTGAGGTACTGCTTCTCTACAGACCCTGGTGCAGCGGTCTGAGGTACTGCTTCTCTACAGACCCTGGTGCAGCGGTCTGAGGCACTGCTTCTCTACAGACCCTGGTGCAGCGGTCTGAGGCACTGCTTCTCTACAGACCCTGGTGCAGCGGTCTGAGGCACTGCTTCTCTACAGACCCTGGTGCAGCGGTCTGAGGCACTGCTTCTCTACAGACCCTGGTGCAGCGGTCTGAGGCACTGCTTCTCTACAGACCCTGGTGCAGCGGTCTGAGGCACTGCTTCTCTACAGACCCTGGTGCAGCGGTCTGAGGCACTGCTTCTCTACAGACCCTGGTGCAGCGGTCTGAGGCACTGCTTCACTACAGACCCTGGTGCAGCGGTCTGAGGCACTGCTTCACTACAGACCCTGGTGCAGCGGTCTGAGGCACTGCTTCTCTACAGACCCTGGTGCAGCGGTCTGAGGCACTGCTTCTCTACAGACCCTGGTGCAGCGGTCTGAGGTACTGCTTCTCTACAGACCCTGGTGCAGCGGTCTGAGGCACTGCTTCTCTACAGACCCTGGTGCAGCGGTCTGAGGCACTGCTTCACTACAGACCCTGGTGCAGCGGTCTGAGGCACTGCTTCTCTACAGACCCTGGTGCAGCGGTCTGAGGCACTGCTTCTCTACAGACCCTGGTGCAGCGGTCTGAGGCACTGCTTCTCTACAGACCCTGGTGCAGCGGTCTGAGGCACTGCTTCTCTACAGACCCTGGTGCAGCGGTCTGAGGTACTGCTTCTCTACAGACCCTGGTGCAGCGGTCTGAGGTACTGCTTCACTACAGACCCTGGTGCAGCGGTCTGAGGTACTGCTTCACTACAGACCCTGGTGCAGCGGTCTGAGGCACTGCTTCACTACAGACCCTGGTGCAGCGGTCTGAGGCACTGCTTCACTACAGACCCTGGTGCAGCGGTCTGAGGTACTGCTTCACTACAGACCCTGGTGCAGCGGTCTGAGGTACTGCTTCACTACAGACCCTGGTGCAGCGGTCTGAGGTACTGCTTCTCTACAGACCCTGGTGCAGCGGTCTGAGGTACTGCTTCACTACAGACCCTGGTGCAGCGGTCTGAGGCACTGCTTCTCTACAGACCCTGGTGCAGCGGTCTGAGGTACTGCTTCACTACAGACCCTGGTGCAGCGGTCTGAGGTACTGCTTCACTACAGACCCTGGTGCAGCGGTCTGAGGCACTGCTTCACTACAGACCCTGGTGCAGCGGTCTGAGGTACTGCTTCACTACAGACCCTGGTGCAGCGGTCTGAGGCACTGCTTCACTACAGACCCTGGTGCAGCGGTCTGAGGCACTGCTTCTCTACAGACCCTGGTGCAGCGGTCTGAGGTACTGCTTCTCTACAGACCCTGGTGCAGCGGTCTGAGGTACTGCTTCTCTACAGACCCTGGTGCAGCGGTCTGAGGTACTGCTTCTCTACAGACCCTGGTGCAGCGGTCTGAGGCACTGCTTCTCTACAGACCCTGGTGCAGCGGTCTGAGGCACTGCTTCTCTACAGACCCTGGTGCAGCGGTCTGAGGCACTGCTTCTCTACAGACCCTGGTGCAGCGGTCTGAGGCACTGCTTCTCTACAGACCCTGGTGCAGCGGTCTGAGGCACTGCTTCTCTACAGACCCTGGTGCAGCGGTCTGAGGCACTGCTTCTCTACAGACCCTGGTGCAGCGGTCTGAGGCACTGCTTCACTACAGACCCTGGTGCAGCGGTCTGAGGCACTGCTTCACTACAGACCCTGGTGCAGCGGTCTGAGGCACTGCTTCTCTACAGACCCTGGTGCAGCGGTCTGAGGCACTGCTTCTCTACAGACCCTGGTGCAGCGGTCTGAGGCACTGCTTCTCTACAGACCCTGGTGCAGCGGTCTGAGGCACTGCTTCTCTACAGACCCTGGTGCAGCGGTCTGAGGCACTGCTTCTCTACAGACCCTGGTGCAGCGGTCTGAGGCACTGCTTCTCTACAGACCCTGGTGCAGCGGTCTGAGGCACTGCTTCACTACAGACCCTGGTGCAGCGGTCTGAGGCACCGCTTCTCTACAGACCCTGGTGCAGCGGTCTGAGGTACCGCTTCTCTACAGACCCTGGTGCAGCGGTCTGAGGTACCGCTTCTCTACAGACCCTGGTGCAGCGGTCTGAGGTACCGCTTCACTACAGACCCTGGTGCAGCGGTCTGAGGCACCGCTTCTCTACAGACCCTGGTGCAGCGGTCTGAGGCACCGCTTCACTACAGACCCTGGTGCAGCGGTCTGAGGCACCGCTTCACTACAGACCCTGGTGCAGCGGTCTGAGGTACCGCTTCTCTACAGACCCTGGTGCAGCGGTCTGAGGTACCGCTTCTCTACAGACCCTGGTGCAGCGGTCTGAGGTACCGCTTCTCTACAGACCCTGGTGCAGCGGTCTGAGGTACCGCTTCACTACAGACCCTGGTGCAGCGGTCTGAGGTACCGCTTCACTACAGACCCTGGTGCAGCGGTCTGAGGTACCGCTTCACTACAGACCCTGGTGCAGCGGTCTGAGGTACCGCTTCACTACAGACCCTGGTGCAGCGGTCTGAGGTACCGCTTCTCTACAGACCCTGGTGCAGCGGTCTGAGGCACCGCTTCACTACAGACCCTGGTGCAGCGGTCTGAGGTACTGCTTCACTACAGACCCTGGTGCAGCGGTCTGAGGTACTGCTTCACTACAGACCCTGGTGCAGCGGTCTGAGGCCCTGCTTCTCTACAGACCCTGGTGCAGCGGTCTGAGGTACTGCTTCACTACAGACCCTGGTGCAGCGGTCTGAGGCACTGCTTCACTACAGACCCTGGTGCAGCGGTCTGAGGCACTGCTTCACTACAGACCCTGGTGCAGCGGTCTGAGGTACTGCTTCACTACAGACCCTGGTGCAGCGGTCTGAGGCCCTGCTTCACTACAGACCCTGGTGCAGCGGTCTGAGGCACTGCTTCACTACAGACCCTGGTGCAGCGGTCTGAGGCACTGCTTCACTACAGACCCTGGTGCAGCGGTCTGAGGCACTGCTTCACTACAGACCCTGGTGCAGCGGTCTGAGGCACTGCTTCTCTACAGACCCTGGTGCAGCGGTCTGAGGTACTGCTTCACTACAGACCCTGGTGCAGCGGTCTGAGGCACTGCTTCACTACAGACCCTGGTGCAGCGGTCTGAGGCACTGCTTCACTACAGACCCTGGTGCAGCGGTCTGAGGCACTGCTTCACTACAGACCCTGGTGCAGCGGTCTGAGGCACTGCTTCACTACAGACCCTGGTGCAGCGGTCTGAGGCACTGCTTCACTACAGACCCTGGTGCAGCGGTCTGAGGCACTGCTTCACTACAGACCCTGGTGCAGCGGTCTGAGGCACTGCTTCACTACAGACCCTGGTGCAGCGGTCTGAGGCACTGCTTCACTACAGACCCTGGTGCAGCGGTCTGAGGCACTGCTTCACTACAGACCCTGGTGCAGCGGTCTGAGGCACTGCTTCACTACAGACCCTGGTGCAGCGGTCTGAGGTACTGCTTCACTACAGACCCTGGTGCAGCGGTCTGAGGCACTGCTTCTCTACAGACCCTGGTGCAGCGGTCTGAGGCACTGCTTCTCTACAGACCCTGGTGCAGCGGTCTGAGGCACTGCTTCACTACAGACCCTGGTGCAGCGGTCTGAGGCACTGCTTCACTACAGACACCCTGGTGCAGCGGTCTGAGGCACTGCTTCTCAGCGCTTGAGGCGTCACTACAGACACCCTAGTTCGATTCCAGGCTGTTTCACAACTGGCCGTGATTGAGAGTCCCTTAGGGCGGTGCACAATTGGCCCAGCGTCGTCCAGGTTTGGCCAGTGTAGGCCGTCATTGTAAATAAGAATTAGTTCTTAACTGACTTTCCTAGTTAAAGATTACATTCTGTTTTTCTTTGACATTCATTCTCTCTCTCTCTCCTATCCAGGACTCGTATGAGCGAGCCAAAAACCTCTTGAAGACCTACAGTGATGAGCACAAGACGCTGGCCGAGGCTCTGCTAACGTACGAAACTCTGGACGCCAAAGAGATCAAGCTGGTCCTAGAGGGCAAGGCCCTGGACCCTAGATGACTCGCTGAGAGAAGCCTAGTCAGAGACAGTTAGACATCAGGACTGGAGTCAAATCCATTTCAATTCTAGTCCATTCAGAAAGTAAACCAAGTTCCTTTTCAAAATATTCCTCAATGGAAAAAGCATTGAAGATAATAGGAATTCGAATTTCAGTGTACTTCCTGACTTAAAATGGATTTGACCCCAACCCTATAAGACATATTATCTGAATTATGTAAATTTGAAGATGTACAATGGAGTGGCCTTTAGAGGCTTTTATAGGTTTCTTCCCCTTCAATGTAAATGACTGACTTACTCATAATCGCACCTTGTTTCATCCCTCTGGACGTTGACTCCTCTGTCTGAGCCATTCATGTTGGGCAGGCGTTCCCGTACGGCAGCTTTGTCAAGGCGACAAAAGCCCAAAGCAAGGTTCATTTCAACACCCTGAGCTCAAAATGCCCTTTCAATGCCAGGATTTTCGTTTTTTGATATTGCCATTGTCGTCGCCCCCCCCCCCTCTCTCAAGTTTTCCCCCTTGAAAAGTTTGTATATACAGTATTGATCAAGAAAGTGCTGCATTAAAGTGCTCCTGGGAAAGTGCGAGGTTGTCAATCCGATATGTGCTTTTGAAGTCGGACCAATTCTTGAACCAATAAGAAGCTAGCTAATAATTAAGTTAGCTAGCTTGCTAAACATGGCCAATATGGTCAAACTAGCTACATTATCCACATTGATAAGTTTGTAATTGTCAAATGTATTTATTGTTAACTTTTGGTTGAAAAGGGGAAAGGCCAGTGGTTAAATGTCTTCGGTAATGACGACTTGGAGGGTCGTTCAAGGGAAACTTGAAACGACAGTTTCAGCAGCATGTGAACCCCCCTATAGTCCTCAGCCAATAGGATCTTTTATCGCACAATTGTTTTTCTTTAGCAATTTTGTGCATGAAAACCTCATCGTGTATTTGATATGCTATCAAAGTTATGAGAGAAAACAATTGGTTGCAGATCTGATCCTACTTGGCCTATAGCCTTTTCACTGAGCGGAATATTAGTGATAGAAACACCGACCATAAAATATGGGTTTATCATTAAAACCATACAACTTTTAATATACCTATACAAAATGGCTGTATCAGTGTTTTGTCCCATATATGATTCATCATCTGAGTTGTGAAGGAATTCATCTGCATTCACTGTATGCAGGTCAATATACACATTTTATGTTGTAATTTTATTTATTTACCCAACGTGTGCCGGACTTGCCATCTTTAGCTATTTTAGGCCCTCGTGTCTGAGCCCATCCATTATATAAATTAAATGTGAGAGGAGCTGTACTTTCATCCGTTTCTCATTGGAAGTGGATCTTGTGGAAGCTCAAATAAAAAAAATTCTAAAATCATGCTTTTCTTTTTTGAGATTGACTTTGGTCTCTGGTCGTGAGACGGTGCACTGCGCTACTGACGATGTGTGTTTTTTTTATTTTTTATATATATATAAAAAATTAGGCAATTTCCTTAAGGTTAGCGGGATTGTTAACACTGTGGGTTTCAGCTCAAGCGTATATGACCTTTTTTCAAGGTAGAGTCAGCAAACACAATACCAGTCCGTCTTCTGCAACAACAATGCTAAACTTCTCTGCTGTTTTTGGTCCTGCAGCGATCACGTTGCAGAGGAGTGACGCGCACCCTTGCACGCGCAGATACGCCGTGTGACTGCATCGTCTTGCTATTCTTGGACCTTAACAACCTGATGTTGAAGGTACCGACCTGAGACTCTAATCTTTATTGTTTTGCTAAATTACCATCAATCACAGGAAACACTGGATGTCTATCATGACCTCCTGTCTGTAGTCAGCTTAGTGTTGGTTCCACTTAAGTGAAAAGCCTGGCTCTCTTTTCCCCTCAGATGCAATTAGTCTGATATTCTATAATGATGAAACTGTTCTTGTCACCACATCCATTTTTACCTGGTTAATCTGGATAGGTTTCAGGAAAACGATCACTGAAAGAAGACATGTCGAATTTTAAAAAGGGACACAGAAGAGAGAACACAATCATCCATTGTGTCTTCTTTAAAACAAGCACCTTTTAACAAAAACTAATTTCAACTGAAGCCTGCAATTAGTGACTTCTGTTTCAAACAACCATAATTGAAGAGCAGGACAAATGCTTCTATAACAACTCAATCTATTGTTGGGATCTCTACTATTGTTGGGATCTTTGTCTTGATACAGCTCACTGTGATCAGTGAGATGTTATCTGGTTTCTAAAGAAAATCAGGGGTAGAATAAACAAGGCAAGAGGACAAAGTCACTGAGCTCCAACAAGAATGGTTCAGCTTCAAGTAATAAAAAAAAAAAATGTTTTGCTTTTGACAACTTTGAGGGATTTATATTCAACACAATTTCTTTGGATAGGAGATAAAACACATGAAAGACTGTTCTCAAGGTCAAATTATTTGACTTCTCAAAGAAGTACTGTTGTAATGAGAAGTAAAGATGGATGATACCGAAGATGACATTGCCATAGTTGGGATAGGATGCAATTTCCCAGGAGGTAAGAATGGACCAAATAAGGAGTTGATTCATTGTGTTTGTCTAAAGTTCCCAAAAGACAGAGTGATACTGGATTTTTCACTATTGTTTTGGGTGGTGGGGGGCTTGACAATTTCTGGAAGGTTATTTTGTTTTAGGTGAGGGGCTTGACAATTTCTGGAAGGTTCTTTTATTTTAGGTGAGGGGCTTGACAGTTTCTGGAAGGTTATTTTGTTTTAGGTGAGGGGCTTGACAGTTTCTGGAAGGTTCTATTGGAAAGCCAGAACTGTGTAGTAGACATTCTGGACGAGAGGTTTGACAGCACTTCCTGGTATGATCCTGATGATAACAAACCTGGGAAGACAAAGAACCAAAGCTGCTCCCATAGATGGGTAAGACCTGCATCTTCTAATAGCTGTACAGTCTCATGTATAATATTGAAAATGTGAGTTTGAACTTTCAATGTATTTTTTGTTATATTTGACATTGGGACTTGTGTATCAATGGTAAGACAAAGTTGAAATCAATGTTAAACTTCCAGACGTGCAATGCATCAATACTGGGTATCAATCTCTGTTTATCTCCCAGGAGGTTCAATGAGTTTGATCACAAGTTCTTTGGCATCACTGAGGCTGAAGCAGACTAAATGGACTCTCAGCACAAGCTCTTACTGCAGTGTTACATACAGGGTATTGGAGGATGCTGGAATGCCACTAGAGAAAGTCAGTGGGACCAGAACAGCTGTTTTACATAGGTAATCAAAACACTCTTCTGTAATGTATATCTGAACCTAACATAGCTAATGAGGTTCAAATCATTTTGTGTGCAAACAGTCATATTCCCAATTTATATTGTCGCAAAGACTATACATAAATTGTAATTACATAGACAGGCACAGCGACACACAATATAAAGTGGAAGGACGGTGAATTTCTTGTAAATCAGGGCTGGGCATCTGGCGTCCCTTTTTGTAGGCCCGTGGATCAATTTCCAAAAATTATGGGAAAATAATAAAATAATATACAGTACCAGGCAAAAGTTTGGACACACCTACTCATTCAAGGTTTTTCTTTATTTTTACTATTTTCTACCCTTTAGCTCAGTGCGAATGTTGCCTGTAATCCATGGATTCTTGTTGGGGTATGTACGTACGGTCACTGTGGGGACGACGTCATCGATGCACTTATTGATGAAGCCAATGACTGATGTGATGTACTCCTCAATGCCATTGGAGGAATCCCGGAACATATCCCAGTCTGTGATGTTCCAGTCACATTCCCTCCCCCATATGCCCCCCTAGGCATAACTATGACAACATAACCAACAAAAACGGGTCACAACTCCTGCAGCTCTGTCGCACGCTGGGTATGTACATAGTCAATGGTAGGCTTCGAGGGGACTCCTATGGTAGGTACACCTATAGCTCATCTCTTGGCAGTAGCACTGTAGACTACTTTATCACTGACCTCAACCCAGAGTCTCTCAGAGCGTTCACAGTCAGCCCACTGACACCCCTATCAGATCACAGCAAAATTACAGTCTACTTGAACAGAGCAATACTCAATCATGAGGCATCAAAGCCAAAGGAACTGAGTAACATTAAGAAATGCTATAGATGGAAGGAATGCAGTTTGGAAACCTACCAAAAAACAATTAGGCAACAGCAAATCCAATCCCTTTTAGACAACTTCCTGGGTAAAACGTTCCACTGCAATAGTGAAGGTGTAAACTTGGCAGTAGAAAATCTTAACAGTATATTTGACCTCTCAGCTTCCCTATCAAATCTAAAAATCTCAAATAGAAAACCGAAGAAAATGAACAACAATGACAAATGGTTTGATGAAGAATGCAAAAAATCTAAGAAATAAATTGAGAAACCTGTCCAACCAAAAACATAGAGACCCGGAAAACCTGAGTCTACGCCTTCACTATGGTGAATCACTAAAACAATACAGAAATACACTACGGAAAAAGAAGGAACAGCATGTCAGAAATCAGCTCAATGTAATTGAAGAATCCATAGACTCTAACCAATTCTGGGAAAACACTAAACAAACAACAACACGAAGAATTATCTATCCAAAATGGAGATGTATGGGTAAACCACTTCTCCAATCTTTTTGGCTCTATAACAAAGAATAAAGAGCAAAAACATATACATGATCAAATACTAGAATCAACTATTAAAAACTACCAGAACCCACTGGATTCTCCAATTACCTTGAATGAGTTACAGGACAAAATAAAAACCCTCCAACCCAAAAAGGCCTGTGGTGTTGATGGTATCCTTAATGAAATGATCAAATATACAGACAACAAATTCCAATTGGCTATACTAAAACTCTTTAACATCGTCCTTAGCTCTGGCATCTTCCCCAATATTTGGAACCAAGGACTGATCACCCCAATCCACAAAAGTGGAGACAAATTTGACCCCAATAACTACCGTGGAATATGCGTCAACAGTAACCTTGGTAAAATACTCTGCATTATCATTAACAGCAGACTCGTACATTTCCTCAATGAACACAATGTACTGAGCAAATGTCAAATTGGCTTTTTACCAAATTACCGTACAACAGACCATGTATTCACCCTACACACCCTAATTGACAACCAAACAAACCAAAACAAAGGCAAAGTCTTCTCATGCTTTGTTGATTTCAAAAAAGCCTTCGACTCAATTTGGCATGAGGGTCTGCTATACAAATTGATGGAAAGTGGTGTTGGGGGTAAAACATACGACATTATAAAATCCATGTACACAAACAACAAGTGTGCGGTTAAAATTGGCAAAATACACACACATTTCTTCACACAGGGTCGTGGGGTGAGACAGGGATGCAGCTTAAGCCCCACCCTCTTCAACATATAAATCAACGAATTGGCGCGGGCACTAGAACAGTCTGCAGCACCCGGTCTCACCCTACTAGAATCCGAAGTCAAATGTCTACTGTTTGCTGATGATCTGGTACTTCTGTCACCAACCAAGGAGGGACTACAGCAGCACCTAGATCTTCTGCACAGATTCTGTCAGACCTGGGCCCTGACAGTAAATCTCAGTAAGACCAAAATAATGGTGTTCCAAAAAAGGTCCAGTCTCCAGGACCACAAATTCCGTCTAGACACCGTTGCCCTAGAGCACACAAAAAACTATACATACCTCGGCCTAAACATCAGCACCACAGGTAACTTCCACAAAGCTGTGAACGATCTGAGAGACAAGGCAAGAAGGGCATTCTATGCCATCAAAAGGAACATAAATTTCAACATACCAATTAGGATCTGGCTAAAAATACTTGAATCAGTCATAGAGCCCATTGCCCTTTATGGTTGTGAGGTCTGGGGTCCGCTCACCAACCAAGATTTCACAAAATGGGGCAAACACCAAATTGAGACTCTGCATGCAGAATTCTGCAAAAATATCCTCTGTGTACAACGCAGAACACCAAATAATGCATGCAGAGCAGAATTAGGCCGATACCCACTAATTATCAAAATCCAGAAAAGAGCCGTTAAATTCTACAACCACCTAAAAGGAAGCGATTCCCAAACCTTCCATAACAAAGCCATCACCTACAGAGAGATGAACCTGGAGAAGAGTCCCCTAAGCAAACTGGTCCTAGGGCTCTGTTCACAAACACAAACACACCCCACAAAGCCCCAGGACAACAGCACAATTAGACCCAACCAAATCATGAGAAAACAAAAAGATAATTACTTGACACATTGGAAAGAATTAACAAAAAACAGAGCAAACTAGAATGCTATTTGGCCCTAAACAGAGAGTACACAGTGGCAGAATACCTGACCACTGTGACTGACCCAAACTTAAGGAAAGCTTTGACTATGTACAGACTCAGTGAGCATAGCCCTGCTATTGAGAAAGGCCGCCGTAGGCAGACATGGCTCTCAAGAGAAGACAGGCTATGTGCACATTGCCCACAAAATGAGGTGGAAACCGAGCTGCACTTCCTAACCTCCTGCCCAATGTATGACCATATTAGAGACACATATTTCCCTCAGATCACACAGATCCACAAAGAATTCGAAAACAAATCCAATTTTGATAAACTCCCATATCTACTGGGTGAAATTCCACAGTGTGCCATCACAGCAGCAAGATTTGTGACCTGTTGCCACAAGAAAAGGGCAACCAGTGAAGAACAAACACCATTGTAAATACAACCCATTTTTACGCCTATTTATTTTAACTTGTGTGCTTTAACCATTTGTACATTGTTACAACACTGTATATATTTAATATGACACTCATAATGTCTTTATTGTTTTGAAACTTCTGTATGTGTAATGTTTACTGTTAATTCGTTTTGTTTGTTTCACTTTTGTGTATTGTCTACCTCATTTGCTTTGGCAATGTTAACACATGTTTCCCATGCCAATAAAGCCCCTTGAATTGAATTGAATTGAATTGATAGCAAAACAGTCCTGTAGTTTAGCATCTGCTTTATCTGCGGGAGAGAGAGAGCGCTGTAGAGCTAACCCACTGTAACCTGATCCTTCGGATCCTCACCAGAGAGTCATGACGAGTGAAAAGTGGGCCGCATCTGGGTAAGTCGTGTCTTTGCACCTAATGGTGCTACGATGCTCTGAGATTCATACTTTTAATTTGCGCTTTGTTTTACCCACATAATTAATTATTTGTTTTTCTTATCTCTTACTTTAAAAAATATATATATGTTCTTAAAACTGCATTGTTGGTTATGGGCTTGTAAATAAGCATTTCATTGTAATGTCTACACCTGTTGTATTCCGCGCATGTGACAAATACATTTTGTTTGATTTGATTTGACTTTCGTTTACAGTCATCTTCGTTCGTATTACCGCTCGGACACACCCAATGGTTTCAAGCCAAGTCCCGTTATGAGGAATGGGAAAGTGAAACCAGACGTCTCGATAGACTGATAGAGGATGATAAGAGACAGTCCGGTTGTCGCAGATACACCTCCCCCGATTTCACTCACCGACTTTCGTTTACAGTCATCTTCGTTCGTATTACCGCTCGGACACACCCAATGGTTTCAAGCCAAGTCCCGTTATGAGGAATGGGAAAGTGAAACCAGACGTCTCGATAGACTGATAGAGGGACAGATACCAGACAGTTCGTGAACAGAGATGCAGTTATATTTCAAGGCGAGTTATTTTTCTAATACCACAAATTGAGAATATAAAATGGCTGGGTGCAACACAGACTGCGTTGAGAAGCCTATGGCAAGGGGATTTGAAATACTTGGGCGTTTTGTTGGTAGACACCCCTGGTGTTTTATTATTCTTCCAATGTTGATTTCTGCGTGTCTTGGCGGAGGATTTTACTTCCTTGCGGACAGAGAAGCAAACGGCATTGAAGAGATGTTTACACCTATGAATGGACCGGCGAAAGACGAACGACGAGTAGTTAAAGAATACTTTCCACAGAATGATAACGAATTCTCTCGTTTGCGGCTCTATACTGAAGGGACCTTTGCATCTCTCATAATTGTTACGCCTACAGCAAATATCCTCACAATTCCTGCTTTTACTAAAATTGTTGATATTGACAGGGAAGTGAAAGCCATTGAAGTAGGAACATTTAATTTCTCAAACCTTTGTGTTAAGAAAGGTGATGTGTGCGTGTCAAATTCAATCTTTGATATTGTAAAAACTCCCAATGTTACCACAACAACTATTGATTACCCGTATCATGACAACATTTTCATCGCATCTGAAATTGGTGGTGTGAAACTGAAAACTGGGTCAACTGAAATTGAAAGCGCAAAGGCAATTCGACTTTTTTACTTCTTAAAAGAAGACAACCAGACTGTAACTACGATGTGGCTGCAGAAGTTTATAGAGACTGCGTCGATGATGCAACAAGAAGAAGGCGTGAGTACATCCTTTTAGAGATGAAACATATGACATGTTATGTTGTTAACTTGTATAGGATGGGTGTCTTCTCACCATGTTTAGGCCTACAGCCTAATTGATCAAACTGCACATTTAAGCTCCATTAAAAAAAAGATGTAACGTCATGATAATTTGATTATTCAAACATCTTGAGTTGTTTTACTAATGTTACCTGAATATGGTCTTGTATCTATATTCTTATTTGTCTTTGCAGATGACCATATCTTACTTTACATCAATATCAAGAGAAGAAGAGTTTGAGAAGAGCTCTGACTCCATCATTCCCCTCTTCTCATTGACCTATGCCCTGGCCATCACTTTTTCAATCACATCTTGTATAAGGTATCTTTTATGATTTCAATAAATATAGGACAATGAACATAGGACAGCTCGATAGAAAATCGTAATGACAGTGTTGACCGTAAAAAGAGCTAGATTCAGGGCTAAATTCAAATCAAATCCACATTGTGACCCACAATAGTTTTTATAAGACATGTCAGAAAGGACTTTAACAAACAAACAAACTATTTTATGAAAAACTCATTCTCAGCATTTACATTTGAGTCATTTAGCAGACGCTCTTATCCAGAGGGATTTACAGGAGCAATTAGGGTTAGTGCCTTACACAGACAGATTTTTCACCTAGTCATCTCATGGATTTACCTACGAGTGAGGTGTGATCTTGTATTTGTCTCCACATTGTGACTACATTACTGTTTTCAAGGCATATCAGAGAGCACTACTTAGCAGCGTTTACCCACGCTGGGACTAATGTTGTGTTTTTCTAGGTTGGACTGTGTTAGGAACAAGGTGTGGGTGGCGACCTTTGGTGTCCTCTCAGCTGGTATGGCAGTGTTGTCCAGTTTTGGGTTGTTGCTGTACTGTGGGATGCCCTTCGCTATGACTGTGGCAACAGCTCCATTCCTGATTCTGGGTAAGCTTACACACTCTCATTATGATACAATAAACCAAAATAAATTAAAGTTTATTTGTCACGTGCGCCGAATACAACAGTGCGCCGAATACAACCTTACAGTGAAATGCTGACTTACAGGGTCAAACCAACAATGCAAAAAATGTATTAGGTGAACAGTAGGTAAGTAAAGAAATAAAAACAACAGTAAAAAGACAGTGAAAAATAACAGTAGCGAGGCTATATACAGTAGAGAGGCTATATACAGTAGAGGCTATATACAGTAGAGAGGCTATATACAGTAGCGAGGCTATATACAGTAGAGAGGCTATATACAGTAGAGGCTATATACAGTAGAGAGGCTATATACAGTAGCGAGGCTATATACAGTAGAGAGGCTATATACAGTAGAGAGGCTATATACAGTAGAGAGGCTATATACAGTAGAGAGGCTATATACAGTAGAGAGGCTATATACAGTAGAGAGGCTATATACAGTAGAGAGGCTATATACAGTAGCGAGGCTATATACAGTAGCGATGCTATATACAGTAGAGAGGCTATATACAGTAGAGAGGCTATATACAGTAGAGAGGCTATATACAGTAGAGAGGCTATATACAGTAGAGAGGCTATATACAGTAGCGAGGCTATATACAGTAGCGAGGCTATATACAGTAGCGAGGCTATATACAGTAGCGAGGCTTAGGAGGGGTTGGGGGGAGGGGGGGGGGGCACACGTTGCAAATAGTCCGGGTAGCCATTTGATTACCTGTTCAGGAGTCTTATGGCTTGGGGGTAAAAACTGTTGAGAAGCCTTTTTGTCCAAGACTTGGCACTCCGGTACCGCTTGTCATGCGGTAGTAGAGAGAACGGTCTATGACTGGGGTGGCTGATTTGACAATTTATAAGGCCTTCCTCTGGCACCGCCTGGTGTAGAGGTCCTGGATGGCAGGAAGCTTAGCCCCAGTGATGTACTGGGCTATACGCACTACCCTCTGTAGTGCCTTGCGGTCAGAGGCCGAGCAATTGCCGTACCAGGCAGTGATGCAACCAGTCAGGATGCTCTCGATGTTGCAGCTGTAGAAACTTTTGAGGATCTGAGGACCCATGTCAAATCTTTTTAGTTTCCTGAGGGGGAATAGGCTTTGTTGTGCCCTCTTCACGACTGTCTTGGTGTGTTTGGACCATTCTAGTTTGTTGGTGATGTGGACACCAAGGAACTTGAAGCTCTCAACCTGCTCCACTATAGCCCCGTCGATGAGAATGGGGGCGTGCTCGGTCCTCCTTTTCCTGTAGCCCACAATCATCTCCTTAGTCTTGGTTACGTTGAGGGATAGGTTGTTATTCTGGCACCACCCGGCCAGGTCTCTGACCTCCTCGCTATAGGCTGACTCGTCGTTGTCGGTGATCAGGCCTACCACTGTTGTGTTGTCTGAAAACGTACTGATGGTGTTGGAGTCATGCCTGGCTATGCAGCCGTGGGTGAACAGGGAGTACAGAAGGGGACTGAGCACGCACCCCTGAGGGGCTCCAGTGTTGAGGATCAGCGTGGCAGATGTGTTGCTACCTACCCTCACCACCTGGGGGCGGCCCGTCAGGAAGTCCAGGATCCAGTTGCAGAGGGAGGTGTTTAGTCCCAGGAAGTTTAGCTTAGTGATGAGCTTTGAGGGTGCTATGGTGTTGAACGCTGAGTTGTAGTCAATGAATAGCATTCTCACATAGATGTTCCTTTTGTCCAGGTTGGAAAGGGCAGTGTGGAGTGCAATAGAGATTGCATCATCTGTGGATCTGTTTGGGTGGTATGCAAATTGGAGTGGGTCTAGGGTTTCTGGGATGATGGTGTTGATGTGCGCCATGACCAGCCTTTCAAAGCACTTCATGGCTATGGACGTGAGTGCTACGGATCTGTAGTCATTTAGGCAGGTTGCCTTCGTGTTCTTGGGCACAGGGACTATGGTGGTCTGCTTGAAACATGTTGGTATTACAGACTCAATCAGGGACATGTTGAAAATGTCAGTGAAGGCACCTGCCAGTTGGTCAGCACATGCCTTCGAGCACACGTCCTGGTAATCCGTCTGGCCCCGCAGCCTTGTGAATGTTCACCTGTTTAAAGGTCTTACTCACTTCGGCTATGGAGAGCATAATCACAGTCTTCCGGAACAGCTGGTGCTCTCATACATGTTTCAGTGTTATTTGCCTCGAAGAGAGCATAGAAGTTATTTAGCTTGTCTGGTAGGCTCGTGTCACTGGACAGCTCGCGGCTGTGCTTCCCAAATGCAACTGACATCCTGTTTAGACCTGATATGAAATGTACTCGGATCGTGATCTTAACAGATGTGATCACAGGAATGAACACGGGTAGAAACAAGATCTGACATTTTGTAAAACGGTGCCCTTTTTTCTCCACAGGAATTGGTGTTGACGACATGTTCATCATGATTTCTTGCTGGCAGCAGACTCAAGTTCATGGCGACGTAGAGGATCGTATGGCGGCTACATACAAAGAGGCAGCTGTTTCTATCACCATCACAACACTAACTGATGCCCTGGCTTTCTATATTGGTCTGTTAACTCCCTTTGGTTCTGTACAGTCCTTTTGTATGTATACTGGCACAGCTGTGCTCTTCTGCTACTTGTACAACATCACCTTCTTTGGTGCATTTCTGGCACTGAATGGAAGACGTGAAAAGAGCAACAGACATTGGCTGACCTGCATGAAGGTTCCAGAACCAGTGGAGAATTCTGAAAAGTATAATATCTGCTGTGTAGGGGGAGCTTATGATCATGGAACGGGAAAAGAGGAACCAATGCCAATTAACAACTTCTTTAAGACGTACTATGGTCCATTTCTAACAAATAATTGGACCAAGGGGTTTGTGATCCTGCTCTATGCTGGATATTTGGGCTCAAGCATCTATGGTTGCTTCCAAATCAAAGAGGGCATAGACCTTAAAAACCTAGCAGCTGATAGCTCATATGTGGGAAGCTATTACGATAATGAGGATGAATTCTTTTCAGAGTATGGTCCAAATGTTATGGTTGTTGTGACAGACAGTGAGTTTCAATATTGGAATGAAAGTGCTCGGAATAGTCTTGATGTTTGTCTCAAAAGTTTTGAAGATCTGAAACTGGATGGTCGATCATTGATTGCTAAAGATATGACCTTATCTTGGCTTCATATATATGTGAACTCAAGGGCAGTTACAAATCCAAATGACCAAACTGTTTTCATGAATAGTTTACCTGCATTTTTACAACCATCAGGTTTCACACAAGATGTGAATTTTACAGACAACACAATATATGCCTCACGTATGTTCATTCAGACAGTCAATGTCAGTACAGCTGTTGATGAAAAGAACATGTTGAATGAGCTTCGAGAGACAGCTAATGATTGTCCAGTAAAGTTGGTTGTTTACCACCCTGCGTTCATATACTTTGACCAATATGCAGTCATTGTTAGTAACACCATCCAAAACATTGTAGTTGCCACTCTTGCCATGCTGGTGATCTCCCTCCTGTTGATTCCCAACCCAATATGTTCTCTGTGGGTGACCTTTGCCATTGCCTCTGTCATAGTGGGTGTTGCTGGTTTCATGGCATTTTGGCATGTCAATCTAGACTCTGTATCCATGATTAATCTTATCATCTGCATCGGTTTCTCAGTGGACTTTTCCGCTCACATTTCCTATGCCTTTGTCTCTAGCAATAAGAGAACTGCTAATGAGAAGGCCATAGATGCTGTCTATCACTTGGGCTATCCTATCATACAAGGAGCTGTGTCTACTATCTTAGGAGTGGTGGCCCTGTGTGCAGCTGAGAGCTACATCTTCAGAACCTTCTTTAAGATCATGTTCTTGGTCATTTCGTTCGGGGTACTTCATGGCATCGTTTTCATCCCTGTGTTTTTGACCTTCTTTGGAATCTGTGGAGACAAAGTTGGTAATAAAGAAGATGTGAAAGGTAGACCTATCACCTTGTCTCAAATAGGTCACATGTTGGTCACTCAAACCAGGTGACTCCAACATGAAGAGTAATATATGTTCAATCTGTTCATGACATAGTC
The DNA here is from genome assembly GCF_029448725.1 of Salvelinus fontinalis. Lineage (NCBI taxonomy): Eukaryota > Metazoa > Chordata > Actinopteri > Salmoniformes > Salmonidae > Salvelinus > Salvelinus fontinalis. Next base: position 36,351,163 of record NC_074689.1, read on the forward strand.
CCAAGATTATAAATAAGTTAACAAGTCAGTTCATTAAAACAACATTCATACATTTTAATTTTTTAATATGTATTCGTGAGGAATCTGTTGCTTTCATTTATTTCATTTTAGAAATTGTTTGTAATGTAAATACTATCTCGATTGTTATTACAATGTGAATATATTTACCTTTTTTAAAAAGTTGTAATTTATTTAAAAAGCTAATGATAGTATCACTGCTCTTTAATAAGCTTTTACGTTTACGTATCGGTCTCAAGGACTTTCTACAGAAGCTCAGACGAAGGCCTTGAGGCCGACACGTAAAGCTTATTAAAGAGAAGTGATACTACCAAGAGCAGTGTGTGTGAGGTTTCTTTTTTACTCATCTTATTCAACTGTTACCATGCACCTGCAACTTAGATAGCTCAGATGTGCCTTTTTTGAATTTTGATTTAAAAAGCTAATACAATTATTTCATTTTCTATATTTCTTCAAAGAGCAGATAATCACTATAGATGTGATAGTTAGTAACAGTGCAGAGTTTCTATATTAAACTTATGTCACCTCTTTATCTGTTCTCCTAGTTCTAGAGATTCACACTCTTCATACACATTGTAAATGAACCTGTGTGTCAGTGTTCATCACCACCACAATGTATCATGGCACGGCAATAATGACTATGCTTCCTGCTGCCTACTTCTGTTTCTAAGGAAACCAGAGAAGTCTGTATGTATATAAAAAAAGTGAATAACTGAACTATTATAAGGAAACCAGAGAAGTCTGTGTCACGCCCTGACCTTAGAGATCCTTATTATTCTCTATGTTTGGTTAGGTCAGGGTGTGACTCGGGTGGGAAATTCTATGTTTTCTGTTTTTTTGTTTGTGGCCGAGTGTGGTTCCCAATCAGAGGCAGCTGTCTATCGTTGTCTCTGATTGGGGATCATACTTAGGCAGCCCTTTTTCCCACCATTAGGTTGTGGGATCTTGTTTTCTGTTTCGTTACTGTTGCCTGACAGAACTGTGCGTTTTTTGATTTTGTTATTTTGCTTGAGTGTTTTTTGAACTAAAAATCATGAACATTTTCCACACTGCGCCTTGGTCTACTCTTTCTACCACCAACGAGAGCCGTTACAGTCTGTATGTATATAATAAGGAGACTGGATAGGTAAACATGCACTCTTAAAAATAAAAGGTTCCTGGAGTATCTTTTAGAGGTTCTTTAAATTGAAACTGTGGGGGAACCCCTATAAGTTCTTCAAAGAACTCATTTTAATGGATCCTCAAAGAACCTTTTGGGGTTCATTTTTGAACGCCCCCCCCCCCCCTTGTTATTATTTATTATTAATACTAATATTATGCATAACAATAACAACACAATATTTTAGTTCTCAGTGTTTATTATGATTTTAGTGGCAAAGCAGAATAAAACCAATCGAAATCTGAGGTAAACTCCCAGCAAAGCCCCAAGTCCAATGGGTATATCCTCTGGTGATGTTAATGTGTTGATGTTCTCCATATCCATGGTGATCGAACAGGTTTCATCAGAGGTGTAGGGAGGGTGAAGTCGGTCAATCCCAAAAACTTGTAATTGTACAGATGATTAACAAAATATGCACACGACAGTATTCATACCTAGGTTTTTGTGGTAAATGTGAATGTAAAAAAAAACTGTTTTGATAATGGTTTTCATACACACACATTGTTCATAATGTGAAGGCCTATGGGATATTCATTGAACAGGTAAGGGAGGATGATGGTATATGTGATCTGCATAACATACCAACTGACATACCTTTGTATGCCTCCTTGTCTGTATACCTACAGGAACAAAAGTGAGCAGTTGTCATCTGCACCCAATAGAGCTAGCCTTCAACATATTCTTATAGCCTACATATTCTTACCTCTTTATTGATTGATATCCATTGAATTGTGTCCATTTTCTGTTTTAGAAAGATGTACACATGTATCAGTTTAACTTTACGGCGTCCCCTCGCCCCGACCCGGGTGCGAACCAGGGACCCTCTGCACACATCAACAACTGACACCCACGAAGCATCATTACCCATCGCTCCACAAAAGCCGCGGCCCTTGCAGAGCAAGGGGAATCACTACTTCAGGGTCTCAAAGCGAGTGACGTCACCGCTTGAAATGCTATTAGCTCGTAGCACCGCTAACTAACTAGCCATTTCACATCCGTTACACACAAATATCAAAAGATAGATGGTATCATCATTAAACAATATCAATTTAGATCATACAAGGGACAACAAACCTTACCTTAAACTGAGGAGATCTTTACATTTTTCAGTTAAGTGCCTATACCTGCTGTCAAATTCAAGTGTTTCAGTTGGGCAGTTAGTTCCTGCAAGAACCCCCCCCCCCCCCCCCCCCCCCCCCCCCCCACCAACTAAGGAGGCTCCTCGGTGAACCCCACCTCCTATGGGGTTCTTGGAAGAACCTTTTGGGGGCCATTTTCAGTGGTAAGAACACTAAGGTTCTTCAGAGAACTTTGAGGATCTTAGAAGAACCCTTGTTGAACCCCTAATTTCAACAAGTGTATTTCTATTTTGTAAATAAAAATTACATTTTACAAAATGAACAAACTAACATTTGATTTTATATTATTTCTACATGGCACAAAATAAATGACAGAAACAATGAAAATATGCCCTACACTTGTCAGATCAAGTTTTATTGGTCACATACACATGGTTAGCAGATGTTAATGCGAGTGTAGTGAAATGCTTGTGCTTCTAGTTCCGACAGTGCGGTAATATCTAACAAGTAATCTAACAATTCCCCAACAACTACCTAATACACACAAATCTAAAGGGATGGAATATGTACATATAAATATATGGTTGAGCAATGACAGAGCAGCATAGGCAAGATGGTATAAAATACAGTATATACATATGAGATGAGTAATGCAAGATATTATTAAAGTGACTAGTGATCCATTTATTAAAGTGGCCAATGATTTTAAGTCTGTATGTAGGCAGCAGCCTCTCTGTGTTAGTGATGGCTGTTTAACAGTCTGATGGCCTTGAGACAGAAGCTGTTTTTCAGTCTCTCGGTCCCAGCTTTGATGCACCTCTACTGACCTCGCCTTCTGGATGATAGCGGGGTGAACAGGCAGTGGCTCGGGTGGTTGTTGTCCTTGATGATCTTTTTGGCCTTCCTGTGACATCTGTAGCTGTCCTGGAGGGCAGGTAGTTTGCCCCCGGTGATGTGTTGTGCAGACCACTCCACCCTCTGGAGAGCCCTGCAGTTGTGGGCGGTACAGTTACCGTACCAGGCGGTGATACAGCCCGACAGGATGCTCTCAATTGTGCATCTGTAAAAGTTTGTGAGGGTTTTAGGCCAAATTTCTTCAGCCTCCTGAGGTTAAAGAGCCACTGTTGCGCCTTCTTCACCACACTGTGTGGATGGACCATTTCAGTTTGTCAGTGATGTGTACGCTGAGAATTGAATCTTATGTTTACTGCATGTGGACATTTTGTTCAATGATTTAGGGTTTGAAATACAATAATTTATCAATGATTTATATTTCGTAGATTCCTTTCCTCTTGTGTTCTCTATTGCTTCTTTTATTGTTCCTCAAACAAAGGGGGAGGCTGATGTCATCATTGAGCACCATCAGACCAACACTTGTCTTGCTTTAGCCTCATACAACCTCCTCTCCGCTTTCGCTGCCTCCAGCTCCGCTTTGGGGCGGCGACACTCCACTGGCTCTGCCCAGGGTCCTTTACCGTCTAGGATCTCCTCCCAAGTCCATTCCTCTTTTCCCCATTGCTGTTGTTCCTGCCTTCCTTCTCCACTCCGCTTGATCCTGTTTTGGTGGGTGTTTCTGTTAAGGTTGTCGTAGTCGTTCTCCTCCTCAGACGAGGAGGAGCATGGATCGGACCAAGATGCGGAGTAGTAGGTATTCATGTTTTAATGAACAAACAACAAACACTACAAATTACGAAACTCTACAAACGTGACTAACCTGAAAATAGTCCTGTGTGGCCCAAACACTGACACAGGAAACAAACACCCACAAAACACCAGTGAAACCCTGGCTGCCTTAGTATGACTCTCAATCAGAGACAACGATACACACCTGTCTCTGGATTGAGAATCCTACCAGGCCGAACACAAAATCCCAACATAGAAAAACAAACCTAGACCAACCCACCCAACTCACGCCCTGACCAACTAAAACAAATACATAACAAAGGAAAACAGGTCAGGAACGTGACAGCTGATGTCATCATAGGGCACCATCAGAACAACACTTGTCTAAATGTTTTTACACTCAGTACAGGACATGTTCTGTTGTGAATAGACCATGAGCGCGTGACGCACAGCAGCGCTGTAGAGTGTCATGGAAACTCCCTCTCTCTGTGGGCAGGAAGTAGGAAGTGGTGTGTTTCTCAGAAATAGGTTTAGGGTTGAAGCGATAATACACATATCAGCACAAAACATCCTCCCTTGCTGATCTGGTCCTGGAAATAATGTGACATGTCAAAGAGTTTCTCATAATGAGCCTTGAGTCACCATCAAGGTTATTAAAGTAAGTGAAAACTGAAAGTAAACTGACAAAAATTGAATGGGGTTTTCAATGGGTTTTCCAAGCTTTTGTTTTTTTCCCCGAAACGACTAAATCGGCGGGTAAATGTGGCCAGGAGATGGCTTTGTTTCAAATAGACATAGCTTGTACAAAACCCAACCCCAATCCCGCAATGTTATTTTAGGCGTATGTGACGCAACTCACTTGCCAGCCATGGTCCCACAAATTTTGCGTCCTATAGGCAATATCAAATGTGCAAAAATAATTTAAGAACATGGTTAAATTACCCGAGATTCTCACGTGGCCCTTGTACTGTATTACTGGGCTATATCAGCCAATAGTTTGAGGAGAGAAGAGTTGGAGACAATTGCACTTTCTCCTGAGCTATTTTTAATAGCTTACTTCTTGTGGGAAGATTCAGACACATTTTAAGACAGAGAGATATGAGTGATTAATATTTATTTCTAGGCAATGTAGTAAACTATATCCTAATCATATCCTAATCATTGGCCTATTTAGGAAGTACATTTCCTTGGAAAGATAACTGCACAGTGCTTCTCCACCCATTCATAGGCTAAGGCCTATTCTATTTAATTGAGACCACACGGCCATCTAATCTCGCAGGAATGGCTACTGAACTGGAGGCAGCAAGAATGACGAGAGAGACACCTGCTACGTTTTGAATAGGTCTATAGGATATAGCCTACCTTCTTTTGGGGGGACGATTTGCAGGCAGAGACAAATAAATGGGCAATCAATATTTATTGCAATTGAAAAGGCGCAACTCTCCTAACCTTTAATGATGATTACATTTCTTTGATTGCACTTCGACGCACCTTGGTTGAGCGTCCTCCACTTCTTTCCATTATCAGTATTTATTTACAGACACTGTAGTAAACTATAGTCTAATCATAAGTAAACTGCTACTTGTATTCTCCACCCATATAGACAGCCTTCTGTATTTCAATGAGACCACACATACTAATCGCACCTGGACTCTCATGCCCTAGTAGGAGATGTAGTGTGAAATGGCTAGCTAGTTAGCGGGTACGCGCTAATAACGTTTCAATCAGTTACGTCACTTGCTCTGAAACCTAGAAGTAGTGGTTCCCCTTGCTCTGCAAGGGCCGCTCTGCAAACGACGCTTCATGGGTGACTGTTGTTGTTGTGTGCAGAGGGTCCCTGGTTCGCGCCCGAGGTCGGGGCGAGGGACGTACTAAAGTTATACTGTTACATTAACATCAAAATCGTTGCACTAGGTTGTAGGCACAAAATATAACCCTTTATTAAGCAAGGAAATATTGGCAGGGCTCAATATCTTTCTTGATAAATTGAAGACACTCAATCCCGTGGGTTCTGGGACCTTGTGAACGGTCTCCTCTGCCTCCGGTAGTCGTTTCTTCTTACCCCGTCGGGTGCGGCCGCGGCCACCTCCGCCCTTCCGTCAGGCCAGTCCCTCCGTTGGATAAAAACTGTCACTGGAGGCGGAAGAGGCGCTGGTTGTAGAGCGTTGGTCAGACGAGGTGGATAGAAGTAAACTGACGCATCTCTGCGTCTGAATGTACGCATCTGTACGCATCTGAATGTAACCACCGTATGCCACAATAACACTAAAGTTCTTCACAAAAATGATTTGAATGCATTTAAATGGTTTGAAACTTGTCTGCCTGTTGAACACACATCCTCAGCCTTCTATAGGAATTTAACGACTGCATAGGACTATGTTTTGGATGACTGGCTGAGAATGCTTATTGAATTGTTTTATTTCTGCCTTTTCTATTCCAGACATTCTGAAATTCACTAAAGCATCCCATGTATGTAACTTTAGTCTTTCACTTTTCAATAAAAGTGAAAGCGTCTGTCACGAGAGGAGGAGCAGGACCTCTTTTGTCAGGGTTTCTCCAGAAGTAGACTTTGTCCTCGGCCTTGTCTTTTTTGTCTTGGTTGTATTTCTTTATTTTAAGTTCCTTTGTTTCTGTAGACAACTTGTCCTGGAGCGCTTGGTTAGTTTTTATCAGTTCATTGAATATGCCATCATCATTAACAGCTCCTTGCAGAGCTGTGCATTTCTCTTCAATCGTGTTATCCATTTCAATAAAATTGTCACGTTCCTGACCTGTTTTCTGTTAGTTTTGTATGTGTTAGTTGGTCAGGACGTGAGTTTGGGTGGGCAGTCTATGTTTTCTGTTTCTATGTTGGTTTAAGGGTGACCTGATATGGCTCTCAATTAGAGGCAGGTGGTTGTCATTTCCTCTGATTGAGAGTCATATTAAGGTAGGTGTTTTCACACTGTTTGTTGTGGGTGGTTGTCTCCTGTGTCAGTGTTTGTCGCGCCACACGGGACTGTCTCGGTTTATGTAGTCTGTTCCTGTTCGTGAGTTCTTCGTGTATTTATGTAAGTTCCATGTCCAGGTCTGTCTACTCCGTTTTGTTATTTTGTTAATTATTCAAGTGTTTTCGTTTCGTGTTTTTTCGTCTTGTTTAAATAAATCATGTCATATCACAACGCTGCGCCTTGGTCGAATCACTACTAATCTTCATACGAAGAGGAGGAGGAATACCGTTACAGAACCACCCACCAATCCAGGACCAAGCAGCAACAACAGGAGAGGCTGAATTATTTGGAGAAATGGACATGGGAGGAAGACCTAGAAGGCAAAGGACCCTGGGCGCAGCCAGGAGAATATCGCCGCCCCAAAGAGGAGCTGGAGGCAGCTAAAGCTGAGAGGCGGCGATATGAGGAGGCAGCAAGGAAGCAAGGCTGGAGGCCGGAGAATCAAGCCCAAAACCGGCGTTATGAGGGGACGCGTCTAGCACGGAAGTCCGAAAAGCCCGTGAGTACTACCCAAACATTTCTTGGGGGGGGGCTAAGAGGTAGTGGGCCAAGGGCAGGTAGGAGACCTGCGCCCACTTCACAGGCTAACCGTGGAGAGCGGGAGTACGGGCGAACACCGTGTTAAGCAGTAGAGCGCACGGTGTCTCCTGTACTGTGCATAGCCCGGTGCGGGTTATTCCACCTCCCCGCACTGGTAGGGCTAGATTGAGCGTTGAGCCGGATGTCATGAAGCCGGCCCTACATATCTGGCCACCAGTACGTCTCCTCGGGCCGGCTTACCTGGCACCAGCCTTACGCATGGTGTCCCCGGTTCGCCTACATAGCCCGGTGCGGGTTATTCCACCTCCCCGCACTGGTCGGGCGACGGGGAGCATTCAACCAGGTAAGGTTGGGCAGGCTCAATGCTCAAGGGAGCCAGTACGCTTGCACGGTCCGGTATTTCCGGCGCTACCTCCCCGCCCCAGCCCAGTACCACCAGTGCCTACACCACGCACCAGGCTTCCAGTGCGTTTTCAGAGCCCTGTTCCTCCTCCACGCACTCTCCCTATGGTGCGTGTCTCCAGCCCAGTGCCTCCAGTTCCGGCACCACGCACTAAGCCTCCTGTGCGTCTCCAGAGCCCTGTACGCACTGTTCCTTCTCCCCGTACTCGTCCTGATGTGCGTGCACTCAGCCCGGTGCCACCAGTGCCGGTACCACGCACCAGGCCTATAGTGCGCTTCGAGAGGTCAGTGTGCCCTGTCCCTGCTCCCTGCACTAGGCTTGAAGTGCATGTCTCCAGTCCGGTGCCTCCAGTTCCGGCACCACGTACCAGGCCTACAGTGCGTCTCAGCCGGCCAGAGTCTGCCGTCTGCCCAACGGCGCCTGAACTGTCCGTCTGCCAAGCGCCGCATGAACTGCCCGTCTGTATTGAGCCTTCAAAGCCGCCCGTCTGCCATGAGCCTGCAAGGCCGCCCGTCTGCCATGAGCCTACAGAGCCTTCCGTCAGACAGGAGCCGCTAGAGCCTTCCGCCAGACAGGAGCCGCTAGAGCCTTCCGCCAGACAGGAGCAGCCAAAACCTTCCGCCAGACAGGATCAGCCAGAGCCATCCGTCTCTGCAGCGCTATCTGAGCCATCCGTCTCTGCAGCGCCATCTGAGCCATCCGTCTCTGCAGCGCCATCTGAGCCATCCGTCTCTGCAGCGCCATCTGAGCCATCCGTCTCCGCAGCGCCATCTGAGCCATCCGTCTCCGCAGCGCCATCTGAGCCATCCGTCTCCTCAGCGCCGTCTGAGCCATCCGTCTCCCCAGCGCCGTCTGAGCCATCCGTCTCCCCAGCGCCGTCTGAGCCATCCGTCTCCCCAGCGCCGTCTGAGCCATCCGTCTCCCCAGCGCCGTCTGAGCCATCCGTCTGTCCCGAGCCATTAGAGCCGCCCGTCTGTCCCGAGCCGTCAGAGCCGTTAGTCAGTCAGGAGCCGCTAGAGCCATTCGTCAGTCAGGATCTGCCAGAGCCGCCAACCAGACAGGATCTGCCAGAGCCGCCAACCAGACAGGATCTGCCAGAGCCGCAAACCAGACAGGATCTGCCAGAGCCGCCAACCAGACAGGATCTGCCAGAGCAGCCAACCAGACAGGATCTGCCAGAGCCGTCAGCGAGCCATGAGCGTCCAGAGCCGTCAGCGAGCCATGAGCGTCCAGAGCCGTCAGCCAGCCATGAGCGTCCAGAGCCGTCAGCCAGCCATGAGCGTCCAGAGCCGTCAGCCAGCCATGAGCGTCCAGAGCCGTCAGCCAGCCATGAGCGTCCAGAGCCGTCAGCCAGCCATGAGCGTCCAGAGCCGTCAGCCAGTCATGAGCTGCCCCTCAGCCCAGAGCGGCCATTTATCCAGAACTGCCCCTCAGTCCAGAGCTGTCTCTCTGTCCGGAGCTGCCCTTCAGTCCGGAGTTGCCCCTCTATCCTGAGCTACCTCTCTATCCTGACCTACCTCTCTGTCCTGTGCTATATCTCTGTCCTGAGCTACCTTATCCCGGTGCTGCCCCTTGTCCCGGTGCTGCCCCTTATATTAAGGTTACCATTAAAATTAAGTGGGTGTAAGATGAGGGTGGTCATTCTAAGGGGGAGACGTAAGCTGGGATTGACTATGGTGGGGTGGGGACCTCGCCCAGAGCCTGAGCCACCACCGTGGTCAGATGCCCACCCAGACCCTCCCTTAGACTTTGTGCTGGTGCTCCCGGAGTTCGCACCTTGAGGGGGGGGTTATGTCACGTTCCTGACCTGTTTTCTGTTCGTTTTGTATGTGTTAGTTGGTCAGGATGTGAGTTTGGGTGGGCAGTCTATGTTTTCTGTTTCTATGTTGGTTAATGGGTGACCTGATATGGCTCTCAATTAGAGGCAGGTGGTTGTCATTTCCTCTGATTGAGAGTCATATTAAGGTAGGTGTTTTCACACTGTTTGTTGTGGGTGGTTGTCTCCTGTGTCAGTGTTTGTCGCGCCACACGGGACTGTCTCGGTTTATGTAGTCTGTTCCTGTTCGTGAGTTCTTCGTGTATTTATGTAAGTTCCACGTCCAGGTCTGTCTACTCCGTTTTGTTATTTTGTTAATTATTAAAGTGTTTTGTCATCTTGTTTAAATAAATCATGTCATATCACAACGCTGCGCCTTGGTCGAATCACTACTCCTCCTCTTCGTACGAAGAAGAGGAGGAATACCGTTACAAAAATCCTATTTCAACGGGTCAACAATTAATGTCATTAAATCAATCCAGCATTTGTTCAGGATGGCACACCTGCGCTCCCAGAAATCATCTGCTGCTGTCCCAATGATGGTTATTTTTGCCACCTGAGTCCCCGTGGAATATCAGTTTGCAAACAATGTAAAAATGTATTAATAAAGCCGCATACAAACATGGTCTCGTTCTTGAGTAAGGCAGCTCCAAAATGCATGTGTTTCAGCCTAGCTCAGTGCTTTCTGTGGTGGAGAGGCAACAAGCGGAAAATACAGAGTGTTAGGCGTTGGTAATCTTCTCTAGCTGCGCCGTGATTGGCTCAGTGTTCTGTCATTCATTGGAACACTACGTCGCCACTGAATCTACAGGGAGAGCTAGGTAGTTCAAACCTCCTTTTGGTGCTGCCATAGATTTACATTTACAAGAAGGCTCAAGATCGTTGGCCAGAGATAAACTGATGTCAAAATCACGTTACATCTACTGTAGCTTTGATTGGACTGATCATGTTATTTTCAAAATATTAGATACCAAGCTAGACAAGCAACATAATCATGAATCACTTCGACAATCTACTGGCAAATTTTTTCCAATCCTTAGGAATTATTGGCTAACTGCAATGCAAAGCAATCACTATTTTGCTTCCCCCGTCTGCTATTTGGTGGAGAGGGTGTGTGGTCCAAGTCTGGGTTTAAGGGTTTAAAACCTCTGTCTGAAAGGGTCTATTTATCATGCTTAAAAGGATAAACATTCACAAACACAACACCATGGTCCAGAAAAAGTAGAATACATTGGCTGTGCTGTCAATCCAGCATGACTTCTGGGAACTCGTAACTGAGAATTCTCTGACTTCGGTGCGTTCAAGTCAACTGACTTTCCGACCTGAAGATCACTGACGTCGTGATTTGACCTCAACAGTTCCCTGTTGTCTTGAAAGCACCATAAATCCAGAGAATGCCAGACAAAGTTTGATGACAAAGTTTTGCTCACAAGGACCACCGCGCCACCTTCCTGTGAGCACAGCACAACAATGGTGAGTCCAAAAATAGGCGTATGTCTTGTATGCTGCTGCATAAAAGATGAAATATGCCAGGGATATATGTATACTGTAGCCAAGACAGTAATACTAAGTGTATGTTGTCTAGTAAGCTGTTAGTAGTTCATGTGTTTCACCCTAAGAATTTGGTCTCTCTCAGAACTTAGTCTACTGTTCTGACTTGATGGTGCAGATGTAGCCGATAGCCAGTTATAGAGAAATGTCATCATCGAATATTGTAAAAGCTTTCATTGTCTGCTTATACGCCCCCGTTATTTATACTACATTTCTGACTTGGTGTACAGGGAGAATACTGTAAGAACGGCCCATGCTCAAAATTCTGTCACTGTCCATTTTAAAAGAGCCAAACAAATAGGCATATCATCCATCTGAGCTCACTCATTAACCTTAATGTAAATTACGGCATGCCTCGGATGCGCTCATCGTTCCCTCATGGCATAGTTTGTACATCTCAATTGTTATATTGCTTATATGCTGTAGGTCTCATTAGTATCTTATTCATCATTTTAGGCAATGTTGAAATTATGCATTTCTTTGTTTTGCTTACTTTGTATATTATAATTAGCTCACATGCTTTTCTCCACGAGGAGGGGATACTATAATGTTGTTGGGTCTGTAACCATGAGGAGGGGATACTATATAATGTTGTTGGGTCTGTAACCATGAAGAGGGGATACTATATAATGTTGTTGGGTCTGTAACCATGAGGAGGAGATACTATATAATGTTGTTGGGTCTGTAACCATGAAGAGGGGATACTATATAATGTTGTTGGGTCTGTAACCTTGAGGAGGAGATACTATATAATGTTGTTGGGTCTGTAACCATGAGGAGGGGATACTATATAATGTTGTTGGGTCTGTAACCTTGAGGAGGAGATACTATATAATGTTGTTGGGTCTGTAACCATGAGGAGGAGATACTATATAATGTTGTTGGGTCTGTAACCATGAGGAGGGGATACTATATAATGTTGTTGGGTCTGTAACCATGAGGAGGGGATACTATATAATGTTGTTGGGTCTGTAACCATGAAGAGGGGATACTATATAATGTTGTTGGGTCTGTAACCATGAAGAGGGGATACTATATAATGTTGTTGGGTCTGTAACCATGAGGAGGGGATACTATATAATGTTGTTGGGTCTGTAACCATGAAGAGGGGATACTATATAATGTTGTTGGGTCTGTAACCATGAAGAGGGGATACTATATAATGTTGTTGGGTCTGTAACCATGAAGAGGGGATACTATATAATGTTGCTGGGTCTGTAACCATGAAGAGGGGATACTATATAATGTTGTTGGGTCTGTAACCATGAGGAGGGGATACTATATAATGTTGTTGGGTCTGTAACCATGAGGAGGGGATACTATATAATGTTGTTGGGTCTGTAACCATGAGGAGGGGATACTATATAATGTTGTTGGGTCTGTAACCATGAGGAGGGGATACTATATAATGTTGTTGGGTCTGTAACCATGAAGAGGGGATACTATATAATGTTGTTGGGTCTGTAACCATGAAGAGGGGATACTATATAATGTTGTTGGGTCTGTAACCATGAGGAGGGGATACTATATAAAGTTGTTGGGTCTGTAACCATGAGGAGGGATACTATATAATGTTGTTGGGTCTGTAACCATGAAGAGGGGATACTATATAATGTTGTTGGGTCTGTAACCATGAAGAGGGGATACTATATAATGTTGTTGGGTCTGTAACCATGAAGAGGGGATACTATATAATGTTGTTGGGTCTGTAACCATGAAGAGGGGATACTATATAATGTTGTTGGGTCTGTAACCATGAAGAGGGGATACTATATAATGTTGTTGGGTCTGTAACCAATGTTTGCCAGTGACAGTTCAGTAATAGACTCATGTAATTCCAGGTGATATTGCGAGGGTTGTTTTGTTTGCGCAATGTGCTGTCTGTGCATCGGTATCGGCCTATTGTCTATAAAAGTGGATCCTTCTGGTATTTTCCTTCCTTTTTAGAACACATAGGCCTAATAAAATACTTTAAATGGTGGGCAAACCGCATCTCTCTGTGGTGACTTAGAGAAGAGTCAAGTTAACACCTCAACATCTTGCTGAATTTATCTGAACTGACACATATAAACATTTCTGTCAGTGTCCCAGTGACTTTTGATGTACAATATTTGGCAAAAGACTGTGACTCTTCCTGAGTCAAAAAAACTTTGAAAAAGTATTGTGAACGTGTTAGCAAATCATTTTATTAGACTTTTCCCCCAAGGACGATTTTAGTCAACAACTGTGTTACCGAATGGTCTGTGCCAGGCATGGCTAGTAACATTCTGCATACTAGCAGTCATTCTGGATACAATGTTAAACATGTGCCCCTTCACTTAAATGCACTTGGTATCCTGCGACAGTGCGTCGGCATCAGGTGACACATTTATCATTTCCAAGTTTTCATCTCTTGCAAAAATACAGCTTTCTCTTTGACATAGGGTTGCTAATGTTAGGATTTATGCTTATGCACTATAGCCTGGTAGCTTATAGTTTGAAGATGAATATTGTTTTGTTACACACACACACACAATACAGAGGGGGGTGTGTGTGTAGGTGTGTAAGGCTTGACCACCACAGGCCATAAAAGCTGTGGACAGTCTGGAGAGGGGAGGGGTGCATCACTCTGGGCCAACCAGGGTGGTGAAGAGACTGTTCAGTACCATATTAGGAATTGTTTAAGTGAAGAATCGAGGTGGACCCAAGACGGAGCTACTCTACCCAACAACCAGATGTGGACAAGGAAAACGCCAAGGGGCTTGGACAAGTTCGGGGGCCCACAAAGGAGGAGCAAGAGTATTAACCATGCTAAACCTCTACTATGATAGGCCAACTGGACAAGTTGAGAATAAAATTGTCATAGTATAAAAACTACTATTTCAGTACATTCCACAGTTCTCTGATCTAGCCTGCGCGGAGATACAGTGAACCCGTATATACGAAAATTGCATTTTCCATTTATAAGTTTGAGTTTAATTAAAATACTTAAAATATATTCGGGGACTCTGAATCACATTTTGTCCTGATGCCAGATTTGAACAGACGCAAATCTCTTTCACTAACTAGTCTATAGCTATTGTAGGGTCACTAGTTGACCTATTGTAAGGTCACTAGCTTGCCTAATGTAGAGTTGCTAGCTTAATGTAAAGTGGATAGCTATCTTATTGTAGGGTCACTAGTTAGCCGATTGTAGGGTCACTAGCAAGCCTATTGTAGGGTCACTAGTTAGCCTATTGTAGGGTCACTAGCTAGCCTATTGTAGGGTCAATAGCTAGCCTATTGTAGGGTCACTAGCCAGCCTATTGTGGGGCCATTAGCTAGCCTATTGTGGGGTAACTAGCTAGCCTATTGTAGGGTCACTAGCTAGCCTATTGTAGGGTCACTAGCTAGCCTATTGTAGGGTCACTAGCTAGCCTATTGTGGGGTCACTAGCTAGCCTATGGTAGGGTCACTAGCTAGCCTATTGTAGGGTCACTAGCTAGCCTATTGTAGGGTCACCAGCTAGCCTATTGTAAGGCCTTTTAGGCTTGACTGTAGGTTGTAGGGTCACTAGTTGACCTATTGTAAGGTCACTAGCTTGCCTAATGTAGAGTTGCTAGCTTAATGTAAAGTGGATAGCTATCTTCTTGTAGGGTCACTAGTTTGCCGATTGTAGGGTCACTAGCAAGCCTATTGTAGGGTCACTAGTTAGCCTATTGTAGGATCACTAGTTAGCCTATTGTAGGGTCACTAGTTAGCCTATTGTAGGGTCACTAGCTAGCCTATTGTGGGGTCACTAGCTAGCCTATTGTGGGGTCACTAGCTAGCCTATTGTAGGGTCACTAGTTAGCCTATTGTAGGATCACTAGTTAGCCTATTGTAGGGTCACTAGTTAGCCTATTGTAGGGTCACTAGCTAGCCTATTGTGGGGTCACTAGCTAGCCTATTGTAGGGTCAATAGCTAGCCTATTGTAGGGTCACTGGCTAGCCTATTGTAGGGTCACTAGCTAGCCCATTGTAGGGTAACTAGCTAGCCTATTGTGGGGTCACTAGCTAGCCTATTGTAGGGTCACTAGCTAGCCTATTGTAGGGTCACTAGCTAGCCTATTGTAAGGCCTTGTAGGCTTGACTGTAGGTCAAGATGTTGTTAACAAGAAACGGTATAGGACTTCAAAGAAGTCACATGGTACCACAAGTAGAGTGTCAGGGGGATTCCTACTTATTACCCTGACACAGCTCCTCCACTTCTCACGTCATTACGTCATACTTCCTATTTGGGTCTTTCACTTCCCTCTCTCTTTTCTTAGGTTTTGTAGAATATGCAGATGCACCAAATGTAAAAATAGTATAGTATATATGAATACTATAGTTTTCACGGAAAGGATTCAAGCCCTTTCTATCTTTCCAAATGTTGTTACCTTACAGCCTTATTCTAAAATGGATGAAATAAAACATGTTCCTCATTGCTGTGTCGATCACAAAATTCTCGACAAATTATTGTGGACCTGTTAGCAAATCATTTTATTAGACTTTTCCCCCAAGGACGATTTTAGTCAACAACTGTGTTACCGAATGGTCTGTGCCAGGCATGGCTAGTAACATTCTGCATACTAGCAGTCATTCTGGATACAATGTTAAACATGTGCCCCTTCACTTAAATGCACTTGGTATCCTGCGACAGTGCGTCAGCATCAGGTAACACATTTATCATTTCCAAGTTTTCATCTCTTGCAAAAACACAGCTTTCTCTTTGTCATAGGGTTGCTAACTAGCCTATAGCTATTGTAGGGTCACTAGCAAGCCTATTGTAGGGTCACTAGCTAGCCTATTGTAGGGTTGCTAGTTAGCCTATTGTAGGTTCGCTAGTTAGCCTATTGTAGGGTCACTAGCTAGCCTATTGTAGAGTTGCTTGTGTAATGTAAAGTGGCTAGCTATCCTATTGTAGGGTCGCTAGTTAGCCTATTGTAGGGTCACTAGCTAGCCTATTGTAGGGTCACTAGCTAGCCTATTGTAGGGTCACTAGCTAGCCTATTGTAGGGTTACTAGCTAGCCTATTGTGGGGTCACTAGCTAGCCTATTGTAGGGTCACTAGCTAGCCTATTGTAGGGTCGCTAGCTAGCCTATTGTAGGGTCGCTAGCTAGCCTATTGTAGGGTCGCTAGCTAGCCTATTGTAGGGTCACTAGCTAGCTTATTGTAGGGTCACTAGCTAGCCTATTGTAGAGTTGCTTGTGTAATGTAAAGTGGCTAGCTATCCTATTGTAGGGTCACTAGCTATCCTATTGTAGGGTCACTAGCTAGCCTATTGTAGGGTCACTAGCTAGCCTATTGTAGGGTCACTAGCTAGCCTATTGTAGGGTCACTAGCTATCCTATTGTAGGGTCACTAGCTAGCCTATTGTAGGGTCACTAGCTAGCCTATTGTAGGGTCACTAGCTAGCCTATTGTGGGGTCACTAGCTAGCCTATTGTAGGGTCACTAGCTAGCCTATTGTAGGGTCACTAGCTAGCCTATTGTAGGGTCACTAGCTAGCCTATTGTAGGGTCGCTAGCTAGCCTATTGTAGTGTCACTAGTTAGCCTATTGTAGGGTCACTAGTTAGCCTATTGTAGGGTCACTAGCTAGCCTATTGTGGGGTCACTAGTTAGCCTATTGTAGGGTCACTAGCTAGCCTATTGTAGCGTCACTAGCTAGCCTATTGTAGGGTCACTAGCTAGCCTATTGTAGGGTGACTAGCTAGCCTATTGTAGGGTCACTAGCTAGCCTATTGTAGGGTCACTAGCTAGCCTATTGTAGGGTCACTAGCTAGCCTGTTGTAGGGTCACTAGCTAGCCTATTGTAGGGTCAATAGCTAGCCTATTGTAGGGTCACTAGCTAGCCTATTGTAGGGTCACTAGCTAGCCTATTGTAGGGTTACTAGCTAGCCTATTGTAGGGTCACTAGCTAGCCTATTGTAGAGTTGCTTGTGTAATGTAAAGTGTCTAGCTATCTTATTGTTGGGTCACTAGCTAGCCTATTGTAGAGTTGCTTGTGTAATGTAAAGTGGCTAGCTATCCTATTGTAGGGTCGCTAGTTAGCCTATTGTAGGGTCACTAGCTAGCCTATTGTAGGGTCACTAGCTAGCCTATTGTAGGGTCACTAGCTAGCCTATTGTAGGGTTACTAGCTAGCCTATTGTGGGGTCACTATCTAGCCTATTGTGGGGTCACTAGCTAGCCTATTGTAGGGTCACTAGTTAGCCTATTGTAGGGTCACTAGCTAGCCTATTGTAGGGTCGCTAGCTAGCCTATTGTAGGGTCGCTAGCTAGCCTATTGTAGGGTCGCTAGCTAGCCTATTGTAGGGTCGCTAGCTAGCCTATTGTAGGGTCGCTAGCTAGCCTATTGTAGGGTCGCTAGCTAGCCTATTGTAGGGTCGCTAGCTAGCCTATTGTAGGGTCGCTAGCTAGCCTATTGTAGGGTCACTAGCTAGCCTATTGTAGGGTCACTAGCTAGCCTATTGTAGGGTCACTAGCTAGCCTATTGTAGGGTCACATTTGTAAGAAATACCATTGTAATAACACAAGCATATTGCTATTACATTGTTATAACTAACTTCTTTCTAAAAAACAGGGTTTCTCACAAGCACAAACTGAGACACACACACACCAGAGACAGATGGCTGACACAGAACATTCATAAACACTGATAAGGCAGGGAAGGCCTTGAGCAAGAGTGCTTGGGTCTGCATCCCACGAGATAATGAGACACACACATAACCGAGGACAGAGGGCTGACATAAACCTTTCATAAACACCGATTAAATAAGAACATCTGCGCACACACCTAATCTCCTATTTTAGCTGAACATTTTGGTAACAAAGAACTTTTGATACAAGACTCAGAAGGATGACGCACAGCTCATCCGGACCAATCTGAGAAGACAACAACCTGATCAGGACCAATCAGAAAACAGATCTACCAGACTCAACCTACTTTCTGTGCTGTATAAAATGACTATGTATTTCTGTTATCTGGGCTCTGTCTGCAGGTTCATTACGAGCTGAATGAACGAGTCCAAGCATGCTTGTATCAGATATCTTTACCTCTGAATAAAACTGCTTTTTGTTATACGAATATCCACCCTGTCCAGAGTCTCTACTTCGTCTCAGTTCTCCAGTAAACTTGTGTCATCAACACTAGCTAGCCTATTGTAGGGTCACTAGCTAGCCTATTGTAGGGTCACTAGCTAGCCTATTGTAGGGTCACTAGCTAGCCTATTGTAAGGCCTTGTAGGCTTGACTGTAGGTCAAGATGTTGTTAACAAGAAACGGTATAGGACTTCAAAGAAGTCCAAATGTTGTTACCTTACAGCCTTATGCTAAAATTGATTAAATAAAACATGCTCCTCATTATTGCTGTGTCAATCACGAAATTTCGTCAGCTGTGATTGTCAATCAAATAACTGCATACTCTGATTTGTCTTTATGTTAGGTCCTGATCTGGCTTTGCCAAATGGCTGTGGGCTACACTCCTTTAGCAGACAACATTTTGCTTAGAATTCCGAATCATTATTTTATAGTATGAAGAATACAATTGAACAAAGCTGAATAGATTACAAACGATATTTTCTCCAAGCGATTTGAGGGAGTGCGCACACGTGGCTATTCTGTGGCGAGCGATTAACAAAGAAATAGATACTCCTATATTCTTAATTTAGAGTTATTCATGTAAGTTTAGGCTATATGTTTTGATTTGTAATACATTATAAGGCTGCATGATGTGACTCTAATGATGATTTGAAAAAAGTTGCTTGAAAGGCAAAGAAAGCAAAGCTCTGATTTGTTTTTTTGTGCAGGCTGTACACACTGTCTGTACATCAGTCACTCATTCACAATTTGACAAGCACTTGATAATGCCTAGAATTTCACGGCGGTGGCGGCATCCCCTTTGTGTGGCCGTAATGCATCCTAAAAACAATCCATGCCCTTCGCGACCAGTTGTCTTTGTGCTCTTCTGCCCGAGTGCTGCACGCTCCATCACGTGATCAGGTCTTTCTCACAGGCTACAAGTGAAGACAGACACATCGTGGACGCAACTGCTCTTGTCCTTATTCCGAGGTGCATATTGAAGATATAAGAACTGTCCACATTTACTTTTCGTCAGCCAACATGATGAGTAGGTCTAACGAACGCAAAAGCACTAGCCTATGTCAGTCTACTATCCCCCATGGTACAAAAGTCGACCTATTCTATTCTGTGCGAGAAATAAATATTCCAAACATAGTCTGGGACAGTTGTGGGATGCGATAGATCCCAAATGAATACAACCACTAGAATAAAAAAAAACTATTTGATGCAATGTGGCTGATGCAACAGACTTTTAGCTTAAAATGTTGATCAACTATTAGGCTTCTTCACATTATAAGCGCAGCAATGTGCACACAGCAGTAGGCTATAAACACAAATGTTCCATTAGCGGAAAACACCATTATCAAAAGTGACCGCAAATGCAACTATGCATGTAATGCTTTTATTATAAAGGTGCATTTTTATGGTGAAAATGATCTTCCCCAAACTTGAAACTCACACGCTGCTTATGTATGTAGTTAGGCTCTACAACCCTTGTAAAGCAGATTAATGTGCTTAATTTTAAGAAGTTATTTGGCCACTTTAGTTGTGATACAAACCTTATTAAAACATATAGGCCTATGGGCTAGGCTACATGAGGTGTGCGACTGTGATTCGAAAAAGTCTAGGGAAAAAAAGACATTGTTTCTTATGCTGGGCATCATTCACAAGTGATAATAAATTATTCACAATTGATAGATTAATATTGTCTCCCATCAGACTATTCTTAATGTAATCTTGTCTTTACATATACAAATATTATATATGTGACATTTGTTTTAATTTAGAATGGACCGTTATCATGCACCTGTCTCGAAACAGAGGCAGCGGGGAAAAATACATGTCATCTATGCACTTAAATAGCGAATGGATGTTACTTTTTCCCATGGTTTATTTTCTCCTGTTACTCCTGTTGTAAATATAAGCAATGTGCTTTAATATTAGGAAAGTTGAGAAATAAATATAGTAGGCCAAGCCATCCAACCTTACAGAGCTTGAGAAGATCTGCAGTGATGAATGGGAGAAACTCCCCAAATACAGGTGTGCTTGTAACGTTATACCCAAGAAGACTCAAGGTGCTTCAACAAAGTACTGAGTAAAGGGTCTGAATTCTTATGTAAATGTGATATTTACATTTTTTTAAATATTTTTTTTATACATTTGCAAAAATAAAAAATAAACTGTTTTTGGTTTGTCATTTGTGTGTGTAGATTGACGAGGGGGAAAAACGATTTAATCAAATCAAATGTATTTATATAGCCCTTCGTACATCAGCTGATGTCTCAAAGTGCTGTACAGAAACCCAGCCTAAAACCAGGTGTAGAAGCACCTGCATTCCATTGCAGAATAAGGTCAAGGGGTCCCGAATGCATTGTAGCTTTGCTCCTTGGCGTCTTTTGTAGTTTCAGCTGTGTTCTTTGTGTCAGTTGCTCTGACTAGTTGTGTCAACAACAACAAAAAAATGCACTTTGAGATTATTCTGTATAATGAAAAGTACTTTATAAATGAAATAAATTATTATTATGTATTATTATAAATACTATACTATATACTAAATACTATGGTGATTAATATAGTGTTTTTGCGGATTGTAGTATACTGTAGAATTTACTGTAGTGTTTTTGCAGACATTACTGTAGTATTTACTATTGAGTTTTTTGTTTTATTATCTTTGAGATAGAGTCTTTCTCCTTCAGGAAACCCACTGGAGAAATACAAAAAGGGCACATTTTCCGTAACCTGTAGGTAGATAGGACTGTGGTCTGAACGGGTAGGTCAGAGCTTCTGCTCTTTTCTATAACCTGTAGGGAACACAACATACTGTATACAGTATATGGTCTATACTTGGCATGTAGATTTTTACTATAGTTAATAAATGTCGTGTTTTTGTGGACATTACTGCAGTATTTACTACAGTGTTATTTCTGATAATACTTTAGTGGTTACTATAGCATTATACAGTATACTATAACATTCTATAGTAAGTACTACACATGATCGAGGGATACTACAGTGTGTAGTATAGTACACTACAGTTTCTATAGAATTCTACAGTAAGTACTGTAGTAAACTACAGTTGGGCTTCCAAGTGGCACAGCGGTCTAAGGCACTGCATCTCAGTTCTAGAGGCATCACTACAGACCCTGGTTCGATTCCAGGCTGTATCACAACTGGCCGTGATTGGGAGTCCCATAGGGCGGCGCACAATTGGCCCAGCGTCGTCCGAGTTAGGGTTTGGCCGGGGTAGACCGTCATTGTAAATAAGAATTTAAAAGCAGTCCTCGAAGTAATCATCTAGTTTTTCAAAAGTATCGGTAATCTGACTACAATATTTTAGCTGGTAACGTAACGGATTACCGTTACCGTTTTTTGTAATCCGTTACTCCTCAACCCTGGTTGTAAGGTGTCCTTTGATGGTATTTATTTGTTCCACATTAGTCATTGTTGTACCTTAGGACCTACAATAGATACATATACATGTATATTCAACAACAAGGGTGTACCAATGAGCTATGAGAGACAGTAAAAAATTTATCATAATAGAGGACTATTGAAATAATATTATTTCAGTGTAGATAAGGGAAGGGCAGGTTAAAATAAACACATGACAGCCGGACAACCCAGTGTATGAATCAAATGGATTTGCATATGAATGGAGTGTAAATTAGCTGACTTCGTGATCTGTAAGGTAAGTAACTTTAATGTGTCAAGCTGATTACACTTTTTTTGTTGTTGCCATTTCCAAAACGTAGCAACGTTTAAGACATGGATTTCATGTTGTATTGTTAACAAGGTACCCGAAAGTAGTTTGAATTAATGTTTTCATGTTATTAGCTAAACAAAACTTGTTTAAAACAGAAAAATTGTTGCGGAAATCAGCCTTGTTTGCATAGCGATGATGAAAATAACGTAATTTGGGCTGTAATGATCTCCAAACTTCTAATCATTAGGGAGAGGAGGCCAAGATGGCGGCTTGAACAGATGCAGAGCAGCGCACCAACACGTTTCCAGTCATTCCTATTATTGTTTTTATATGAACTTTCCTGTGACTGAATCGATAAGTGGATCATTTATTTAAATGGTAACAAAAAAAGAGAGAGGAAAAAGCAAGCCGTTCTATTGCTAATGAACAAGAGAGAAACGTGCTTATAGACAACTGCCATAACTACGCCCTATGGACAATCTCACGCTTTCGGCGGCTGTTGAAGATGACGAGTTGCCCTCGGTTTACTCCATGCAAACCTCCACGTCCCCAAAGAAAAAACAATATGGACTCTGACATCGTGGCTACCTTCTCCTTACTCATCAACTCCAGGTCGGAATGTCTACCATTGAGAAAATGGTAAGCGCCATGGTCATCAAAGGCTTAAAACAGACTGTGGAGTTTGCATGTGGTGAAATCAAGGATGTGAAAATGAGAGTGGCTAAAGTTGAAAAGAGTGTGGAAAAGGTAGAACAGAGTAACAATGTCTACCATAGACGTCTCACTGATCTGGGGCAATAAACAAGAAGATGAAACCTGAGACTCTATGGTGTGCCCGAGGTGGAGAATGAGGATGTTGTTCGTAACTTGTTTTGTACATAATGTGCTGGTACCGTCTCTTATGACCGAAAAAGAGCTTCTGGACATCAGAACTGCCATTACTCACCTCAGATTAGACAAAGAGTTTTTCTTCAATGAGTCGGACGGGAGGGATATACTACAGATACCTGAGCAGGCCCAGATCCCTGTCATTCACTGGAGAAGGAAGTGGATATTTTGCAGAAAAAGATTGGGGTGCCTTGTGAGGATCAGGCGACGAGTGGCTAATCTGTCTTTGCCTTCTGTCCTGCTGCTAATGTTAAATCGCTGGAAAATAAATGGGACAAACTGAAAGCACGTATATCCTACCAACGGGGCATTAAAAACTGTAATATCTTATGTTTCACCGAGTCATGTCTGAACAATGAAATTAAGAACATACAGCTGGAGGGTTATACACTATTGGAAGGACAGAACAGCAGCCTCTGGTAAGACACGGGGCGAGGGCCTATGCATATATGTGAACAACAGCTGGTGCACGATATCTAAGGAAGTCTCAAGGTTTTGCTCGCCTGAGGTTGAGTATCTCATGATATGCTGTAGACCACACTATCTACCTAGAGAGTTCTCATCTGTATTTTTCGTAGCTGTCTACATACCACCACAGACCAATGTTGGCACTAAAACTGCACTCAATGAGCTGTATACCGCCATTAGCAAACAGGAAAACGTTCATCCAGAGGCGCTGCTCCTAGTGGGCGGAGACATTACTGCAGGGAAACTTAAATGTGCAATCAGAGGGAAACAAATTGTAGACCACCATTACTCCACACACGGAGATTGGTACAAAGCTCTCCCTCGCCCTCCATTTGGCAAATCTGACCATAATTCTATCCTCCTGATTCCTGCTTACAAGCAAAAATGAAAGCAGGAAGCACCAGTGACTCGGTCTATAAAAAAGTGGTCAGATGACGCAGATGCTAAACTACAGGACTGTTTTGCTAACACAGACTGGAATATGCTCCGGGATTCTTACGATGGCATTGAGGAGTACATCACATCAGTCACTGGCTTTATCAATAAGTGCATCGAGAACGTTGTCCCCACAGTGACTGTACGTACATACCCCAACCAGAAGCCATGGATTACAGGCAACATTAGCACTGAGCTAAAGGGTAGAGCTGCCGCTTTCAAGGAGCGGGACTCTAAAACAGAAGCTTATAAGATATCCCGCTATGCCCTCCGACAAACAATCAAACAGGCGAAGCGTCAATACAGGACGAAGATCGAGTCATACTACACCGGCTCCGACGCTTGTCGGATGTGGCAGGGCTTGCAAACTATTACAGACTACAAAGGGAAGCATAGCCGAGAGAGGCCCAGTGACTCAAGCCTACCAGATGAGCTAAATAACTTCTATGCTTGCTTTGAGGCAAGTAACACTGAAACATGCATGATAGCATCAGTTGTTCTGGACGCTCTCCGCAGCCGATGTGAGTAAGACCTTTAAACAGGTCAACATTCACAAGACCGCAGGGCCAGACGGATTACACGCTGACCAACTCGCAAGTGTCTTCACTGACATTTTAAACGTCTCCCTGTCTGAGTCTGTAAAACCAACATGTTTCAAGGAGACCACCATAGTCCCTGTGCCCAAGAACATAGTGCCCTCAAAGCTCATCACCAAGCTAAGGACACTGGCACTAAACATCTCCCTCTGCAACTGGATCCTGGACTTCCTGACGGGCCACCCCCAGGTGGTAAGGGTAGGTAACAACACATCCGCCAAGCTGATCCTCAACACGGGGGCCCCTCAGGGGTGCGTGCTCAGTACCCTCCTGTACTCCCTGTTCACTCATGACTGCACTGCCAGACATGACTCCAACACCATCATTAAGTTTGCTGATGACACAACAGTGGTAGGCCTGATGACCGACAACGATGAGACAGCCTATAGGGAGGAGGTCAGAGACCTGACCGTGTGGTGCAAGGACAACAACCACTCCCTCAATGTGATCAAGACAAAGGAGATGATTGTGGACTACAGGAAAAGGAGGACCGAGCACGCCCCCATTCTCATCGACGGGGCTGTAGTGGAGCAGGTTGAGAGCTTCAAGTTCCTTGATGTCCACATCACCAAACTAACATGGTCCATGCACATCAAGACAGTCGTGACGAGGGCACGACAAAACCTATTACCCCTCAGGAGACTGAAAAGATTTGGCATGGGTCCTCAGATCCTCAAAAGGTTTTACAGCTGGACCTCTATACCAGGTGGTGTCAGAGGAAGGCCCTACAAATTGTCAGACTCCAGCCACCCTGGTCATAGACTGTTCTCTCTGCTACTGCACGGCAAGTGGTACTGGAGCGCCAAGTCTGGGTCCAAGAGGCTCCTAAGTAGCTTCTACACCTGAACAGCTAATCAAATGGCTACCCAGACTAGTTGCATTCTCCCCCCATCCCCTCTTGAACGCTGCTGCTACTCTCTGTTATTATCTATGCATTGTCACCTTAATAACTCTACCTACATGTACATATTACCTCGACACAGGTGCCCCCTGTATAAAGTCCCGCTATTATTATTTACTGCTGCTCTTTAATTATTTGTTATTCTTATATCTAATTGTATTTTTTATTTTTTTAGGTATTTTCTTTAAAACTGCATTGTTCA